>NW_024580667.1:13456434-13532150 GCF_017639235.1 Corvus kubaryi | reverse complement strand
CCCGGGGCCGCTCCCGGCGGGACAGGTGCCGCGCGCCCCGCTCCGGCCGGGCCCGCCCCTTCCCGCGGCCGCTCCCGGCGGAAGTGGCGCACGCGGAAGGAGCGCGGAGCGGCCGCCCGGGTTTCCGCAGCAGCGCCGGCACGGCCCGAGCGCGGCCGCCGCCCCTGAGCCATGTTGCGCGGCCTGGGCAGCTGGCTGGGGCTGGAGCGGGCGGGCGAGGAGCAGCTGCTGCCCGCCGGCAAGAGGGGCAGCCCCGCGGAGCAGGAGCAGGACCAGGAGGAGGAGGAGGCAGGGCCGGCCGGCCAGGAGCAGGGCGAGCTGCAGGGGGACTCGGAGGCGCTGCTCAGCCAGGCCAAGGGAATCGGCAGTGAGTGTCCCGGGGCTGCCGGCTTTCAGATACGAACTTAGGAAACAAGGCTGCAAATGTGTCGTTCGGTTATCGCCTCTTTCAGAGCTGTTATTAAAGGAGCAGCACTTCTTTAAGTATCTGCTCTGTTGGCACTACGGGAGGAGGTCTGTCTGTAGAGAGAATAGGTCTATCTACGTAGAATAATATACTTCATTGATTGCTGTGGGGTTTTGTGATTTTTTCATGTGAAAATAATGGGGATTGATGATTTTGTTGAACATGTGTGCACTCTTAGAATCATAGAATGCTTTAGGTTGGAAAAGACCTTCAAGATTATCTCGTTCCGACCCCACTGCTATGGGCAGGGACACCTTCTGCTAGACCAGCCTGCTTAAAGCCCGATCCAGCCTGGCCTTGAACGCTGCCAGGGATGGCGCAAAGCTGTAATTTGCTATAAGTAAAATTCCTGCTTTACCGTAGTGGATTCTTGGATAAAATTAATCCGAAGTACAGATCTAAAGGTTTTGGGGTTTTTTTAATTGATGCTCTGAAATTCTCAATCAATATATTTCTGGGACGTTAGTCTGAGCTGGTTCTTACTGTGCTTTGTCTTGGGCAGTCTGAACGGCAGCAGTTTAGTCTGTGTAGTTTGGTCAAATATGCCTCTAGTTGTGGTAAAGTGATTCCAATCTGCTAATTGCTCTGATTGTTCAGGAAGGAAAAAGGGCTTTGAATTTCAGGGGAAGAATAAATATTGACTATTATCTATATAAAGATTCATCCCATAATTTTCTCTGTAAGTGAAAATTTGATTTAGTGGTCCATGGGTTCATTGTCTGTGACACCAGGGTAGATTGTGGTGGAAAGGCTTTCTTGCTGTTTTACCACATAATCCTAGAAATCCTAGAAATCTGCATGGTCTACAACCTGGGTAGCTGTATGAAAAGAATCCCCTGGCAGATAAAGAACTTTACTGGTAAAACCGAAGCCTTATAGGCATTATTTTTCAGTCATTATCATGCCATTATAGAAATTATGACTGTTTTGCCAATGTGAACTAATAATAGAAATCTTGCTAGATACACATTCTTAATACAGGCATAGGCTTGTAAGATGGAGGGTGAGTTTCTTAGTCGTTTGAAAGTGTTATTTTCCCCCACTAATCCTATTTTTTTAAGACTAAGTACCACCCCTTTAGCAGCCTTATGAGTACCTTAGTTCAAAAGAATATTTGCACTTAGTGAAAATAAAAAGCATTTTGCTCTTCAGCCTGCTTCCAGGACTGGCCAAAACCACTTCATGCAATAATGCCAGAATATCACAGCAAATATCTCTACATATTTTGCACCTAAAACAATTGTATATGAGAGAGTTTCCAGGGCTACATGAAACAACCAATAAAAGCTGGTATGAAGTAAGCAGTCCAGTAGGCTGCTGCTTCCTCTGCTCTCATAAGGGGAATAGTACATGTCTATATCTAAAGTATAGAAGTTAACCTTTTTTTTTATACTTGAATCATGTGATGGGTTGTAAACCCTGATAACAGGCATAAAAGATGCTAGTCAGTACTTGAAGGATGTTTGGTTATCCCCATTCTGTGACTTGTAAGTGAAAGTTACATGTAAAAAATTGTCTTGCTTAAGGATTGGCTAGACCTCTGCATATTTTGGTATTGATTTTGTGATATCATAACAAGAGAACATTTTATCCACTACAAAGAATACTCAGCTTTCCAAAAGGTGACATCAGTGTTCCAAAGTAACTCATTCTACCAGTGGCTAACAACCACATGTGTTAAAGGAACTTTTTTTTTTTAATTCTTTTTTGCATTATAAGATTATTTTTTCCGTTTCTAACCCATAGGGAAGCTGGATTTTTTGAGAGTTCTTGAGAAGGAAGGTGGTTTTTTGTTTGAAACAGAAGTGCTTGGTTTGTTTGGTTTTTTGGTTTTTTTGTTTTGTTTTGTTTTTTGTTTGATAACCCCCTGTATAAAAGTCAAAGGTGATTTTCTGGAATAACTGAAATATGTGACTCCTATTGAGCTGATCAGCAGGTAGCACCCCCTTGATCCCTTTCTGCAGGGCTGTTCTCCAGACACTCCTGTGCCAATTTATATTCATCCCACGTGCAGAATCCAGCATTCATTCTTGTTAAATTTCATTCCATTGATGTTTGCCCAAATGTTCCAATCTATCTAGATGCCTCTGCAATTATTTTATTTACTGCAGCACTGACATAACGTGTGTACTGTAACTGAGGTACTGCAGTCGTAATGAACCATTCAGATAGGATAAAGTGCTTGTGACATCATGTCATCTGAGAAATAGTACCAGTGTTTTAAAATCACTTGTCTATAAGCTGATCTTTAATGTTTCTGAAGGTTTATGATACACATCTTGCTTCTTGCAAGTTTGTTCTCCTTAATTAAAACAGAATAACACAGTGCAGATGGCCGCGCTATGTATACGTAGTTCTTTCCCTGCCACCTCTCATCACTTCAGCACTGCTAATATAAGAAAAGTGAGTCTTTCAGAATATTTGTCGTTGTTCTTCTGACACTGAATATATTCAGAAAAATGAGTCAACAGGGCCACAGTGCTTTTCATGGAGATAAAGAGAGGAAGACAATGCAAAATAGATAAGGGCAAACATCAAGAGCAAGCTTCTGTGCTAAGACTTTCAAATGAAGTGTTACCTTCCTGAAATTTTTCATGGATTTGCTGCCTCAGTTTATGAGACTTTATTGTGCATGTCAATTTTCTTAAAAAATAATATAATTCTGTTTTAATACTGTGGCTAAGTTACTTTATAGCGTAATGTCTCCAAAATACTTACATGGAATCAGGAAAGACACATTGCTTCAGAAAACTCATTGGAAAGGAGTATTTCAAGGACCATTAAGAATGTTTGATTTAGTAAACAAGGTTCATGTATAAATACTTGATTTACAGAAAGTTGTGATCATCATCATCGTCGTTAAAGATTGTAAACTAGAAATGGATAAATAGAATTTTAGGAGTTTTTTGTAGGCCAGAAGCTGTGTTATTTTGAAAGAAACTTCTAAGTAGGTATCCAAATGTCTAAAGAGAAGGAAAAATAAATGTAAAAACGGAACTGGATGTAAAGAAATCTATTCTCGGGTCTTTCTTTTTTTGTCTATGAAAGGTTACCTCTTCAATTTTGCCTCTGCTGCTACAAAAAAGATATCTGAATCCGTTGCTGAAACAGCACAGACAATAAAGAAGTCTGTAGAAGAAGGAAAAATTGACAGTATCATCGATAAGGTAATTTATTTCTAGATACTGGATCTGAAAGATCTGTTTGCTTACCGTTGTTACATGTGGCAAATCTGACATTTGGTAACATTACTTTAAGCTGTCTTTAGATATTGCCTTTCAAGAGATATTATGTATCTCCTGTCATGATGATGTGACTGAAATGTTTATTCATGGTAGACTTGTCAAAAAATCGTCACCTTGCTTTTCTCAGTGCTGCACCTGTGTTTGTTCAGTTCCATCAGGACGCTGATACGCTGGAGAAAGACCAGAAGAGATGATGAAAAATGCTGATGTAGGTGGAAGGGCTGGAAGAATTTGAGACAGGCAGTTGGGGAATACCTGTCTCAAGATGTGTGGACTGGTTTCTTTTTGCTCCACAGCTTATTTAGTTGGAAAAAGGGATGAGGTAGCTTGCATCTTAAATGCATCTCTGCAGCAGAAGTCAGAATTAGCTCGGCATTGTGGATGTTGTATCCTAAGACCCTAGGGGTATACAGGTACAGTTTCCCCAGAACCAGTGAGCTAATGGAACACCTTGTTACTGTCCTGTTCTTTTCCCCACCCTGACCCTGCCACGTACTTCTTGCCCTCTCTGTTCCTTTCTGTCAGCTCCAGTTGCTTAACTTGTGCCAGCAAGTGTTCTTCCAGTGCTTTAAGCCACAAACTTGGCAGAAGGCAAAGAAAAAAAGAAAAAGGCAGCAGTAAGTGCCATGTAGTGTTCTGTGTTTGCTATTGAGAGTAGCTTGGAAGGGAAAGGAAAGGGAACTGGCCAAAACCATCCCAGCTGTAGTATGTCTCACATAGGCAAACCCCTTTTCCTGCTCCCATCTCTCAGACAGCCCTTCAGGGAAACTACAGCATTGCCTGGTTTTTTTAATACAGTAGAATTCTGTTTCTTGATATAATTACTGTTCATCTTGTCTTCCAAACAAATCATCGAATGACATCAAATGAAACTCTATTATGATCACATTTTACATTTTGTCTTCAGATTTCATTGACAACTGTCTGTATGATAATAGCAGAGATTTATTTCTTTCTGCAGCATAGCAGAATCTAATGTAATTTTGATCCACGTCAAAGAGGAAAAATCAAGTAACAAGGTTATTTGTTAATTTAATACACTATCAAGAATGCTCCTAAGAAACTGTAGCTAAGTACCTACAGCGTATTTTATGCCTAAAATACCGTTTTCTTTTTTCTGTGAATGTCTTAGAGTAATATGAATTCCCTGTTTCAATTAATAAGTATTACATATAGGAGAAACAAGATCATAGTTGTATTATAATAAAGCTTTCTTCTTATACCATATAAATTGTTTTATTGCATAAATAGAAAGAATTCACATAACTTAAAACCAGAAGGAACCACAATGATCTGTTGTATAACTGACACTATTGTAGTTCTCTCACTGGTAGTAATCTTAAACTGAAATACTTGGACACTGAAGGGAAAAAAAAAGTATAGGAATTTTATCAGGATTTAGCTTGAACACTTCTGTGCATTTTGGCAGGTTGTTGGTCCACAGACCTCACTGCATAAAATTTGTATTTTGTGAGTGGTTTAAGTATTCATTTCTAGCTTCATCTTTTTTGCCTCTGCTTTCAACCACAGAACATTTGCATTCTTACTTCTAGATTGTGGCATGCCAAATTCTGAGACCATTCTCCACTTTTTAAAATTCTAAATTCAATGTAGGATATTTCTAAATACGATTTCTTTAATGAAAATTTGTCAACAACATAAATGGGGAAGTATTTTGTTTCAACTAAGCAGTTTGATTCTGAAATCCAACTTTACAGTTTTGGAAGTCCAGTTTCTTGAAATGGATCTATTTCTTATGCAACTCTTGAAACTTCTGTAAGGCCAATGGTATCTTTCAGTGTTTAGTGCTTTAAAAATACTTTTAAATAAGTCTGAACAGTCTGTGTTGTCTGTATTTGATATGGTAAAACAGTAAGGGGATATGCATAGTATGCCAATGTTCAAGTTATCAGCTAAGATTTTCCATCTTTTTTCCCTGTCCCCTGAACTTGATAAAACTATAAATATAATTTTGAAGCATCCACAATAGTTTTAAATGTAAAATTAAATGCTTCAGTAAAAGGAAATGTATGATTGACATGAAAGACCTTTAACTTACAAGAAGAGCCACTATGGATATAAGAATATGCACTGTATTTGAAAGCACTGACTGAACATAAAATAAGAAGAGTGAATTTTTATTTTTTTTTTAATTGTGATTCCCTAATGTTTATTTTAGACAATTATTGGAGATTTTCAGAAAGAACAGAAGAAATTTGTCCAAGAGCAACAAACCAAAAAATCAGGTAATGTATGCTTTTATTGGGGATGCCTGACATCACATAAGTGAGACCTTCCAGAAAGCTGGATAATTGAGCTATATCTGAAACTAATCTATCGAAACACGATTTAACGAAACCCATTGTGGCAGAATTTAATGCATATGGTGGAATAGAAAGATCATATTTTTAAGTGAGGCTATTATGTTATCTAGTTGGCTTAGATTTGCTTTTTTAAGCAAATTCTGCTTTATGAAATAAACTCAAAGATCACCGTGCTAGCAAAGTTGTTTTCTCACATTGTGTTTCATCGTTGACTTTTATCTTTTTTAATGTGTTACCTGAATGCAGTAATTTCTGACAGTTTGAATATCTAGTGACTGCTAATCTTGAAAATGAGCTGGTTTTAAATGGATTGTGATAAAATTTTTCATGGTGTCTGTACTTAGTATGTTAGTCTGGTTTGTTCTTGCAAGATTGCTTTTGGGATTGTGTTGTCTGTATTTCTGTCTTTTTGTCTGTTAGTAAACTTGGGCTTCTCTTAATATATTTCTGAAAGCTTCATGAAAATAGGTAGCTAGATTGGCCAAAGGAGGAGTAACAGATGAAAGGAGCATTAGCATCAGATACGAATCCATGTGGGTGAAAGATCTTGCTGATACCAGCTGCACGGGCAAATAAGCATTGTTAGTTTAAGGGCACAAGAATTACTTAACTGCTACAGATGCATCATATTGTCTCTGTAGGCTGAATTTGCATTGACAGTGAAGAGATTAATAAATATCTATTCATCTATGTTAATTTGTTTTCCTCTCTGTACAGCCTAAAGAACTATTTTGAAAGTATCTGCATAAAGATACAAACCAGCTGAACTCAAGTAGGCTTCCTCAGTGTATAATGGGTTGTAATTCGTAACAGATTTATAACATTCTTCTCCATGGTTAAAGAATTGGTGTCTTCTGGGTGTAAGTTACTTTGCAAGCTTAATTTAGATAAAGTTTACACATTTAAAGTGAATCTGGGTATACTATTTGCAGGCAAGTTAACCAGTTGTACAGCACTACCTCAGTAGCTAAACTAAGAGGCACCAAGTTCTGACTGGTACAAAGAAATCCCCACAGTTTTATTTTTACAATAACAGAGATCAGCAACTATTTAGTTACTACTTCTTTATCTCTGATAAGCAAAGATCCATTCCTAGGGTTTCTCTCTTATGCCATGGACTTAGTTTAGGAAAAGGCACAGTAATGTTGCCTACTGGTGTAACTCTGCTTACTTTTGGGACACTATATGTTACCTTATGTAAGGTCTGTTATTTGGAGTGGGGTTTTTTCTAGTGATACATATGCAATTATCTTCCTCCTTTCAACACTAGAAGCAGCAGTGCCTCCCTGGGTAGACAGCAATGAAGAAGAGACAATTCAACAACAAATACTGGCCTTATCAGCAGTAAGTATTTAATTTCCTCTAAGCTTTGAAATTTTCTCTTGGAGAAATTAAAACTACTGGGGTTTTTTAAGTAAGTCTATTAAATTGCATGTTTTCAAGATACTTTTAATATGTCTGTCACTGCACTGATCATGTGCAAGAGTAAATAGTTCTATCAGTTTCAGCTTGAACTAAAGCAGATCCTCAATATAGTTTTTGTTTTTATAAAGGCTTTACAGATTTCTTTGCTGCTCTTGTGTGTGAAATAAGTGTCCTTTTTCTGATATCATTTAATGACATTTAATATGTTCTTCAAAGGATAAACGGAATTTTCTGCGGGATCCTCCAGCAGGTGTGCAGTTTCATTTTGACTTTGATCAAATGTACCCTGTTGCACTGGTGATGTTGCAAGAAGATGAGCTTCTTAATAGGATGAGGTTTGACCTTGTTCCCAAACAGTAAGTAATTTCTGCTGGTAACTGTATCATCATGCTTTCAATGTGTCTGTAAATACTCATAAATTACTCCCTGTTCTTTTCACTTCCTTCAATTTTTTATGTTCTTACGATGTGTACATATACTTTTATCTGCTAGTGCCTAACACATGGGATATTGCATGTGCATTGCAGTTTAGCAGTTGGAGGTAAGAAAAGAAGTATATCTGTGAGACAGAACTAATAAGGACCTGTTGACTTCAATGTGGGAGAGGCCTTCAGTATTTCATTGCCCAGTGTGCTAAATTAAATGATTTTTTTTTTCCCCTAAAGACCCATAAAGCAACAACAAAAATGTTCAGATCTCTTGGTGTAACTGACATCCCAAAAAAGTGATTACAGATAGTCAGAGACCCGCCCCCCTCCCTCTCCAAGAAATGGTAATAGAATGTGTCACCAAAAAAGCAGCAATGCAAGCAAGAGAAACTGGATTTGGATAGGAAATGGGAAAAGCTCTGTGTTGCAGAGCTTTATTCCAGAGCGGTTTTTCCTTGTCCAGTCCCAGACTCTCCTCCCAAAGGTTGTTTCACAAGTCAGCTTCCTATTTAAGTGGGATTCCCAACATTAGTCTCTTTCTTTAAGGAAAGAAAATCTTCCCTTGTTACATGTTCTGTCTTAAATCTCCTCCTTTTGTAAACCTTCCCAGCTCTTCGTTCTATTTACCTTCTTCTCTATTGTCAGTTCTGAAGATCTTTCCCTATTATTTGATGCTCTGTCTTCAGCCTCTGGTCATGCTATCCTTGCCTTTTCTACCACATTGCTTAATTTTTTTTTTTGTCTGTTCTTAGTCTCAGTGGTCACTGTTTGCCTGAATAGCTGCAAAGGTGACTTCACTCGTTCTTAACCTGCGCAAGTTCCTCCCCACAGATGTTGTCATTTCTGCCTTCTGTTGCCTCTGGGTTAAAGTTGGGTCTTTTTTTCTTGCTGGAGGGATTTCGAGGGAAATGTTACCTGAGGCAGGGGATAGTGTCCCACCTATCAAAGCTGGTCATTTCCACAATGGCAGTTCCTAGTTACTAAAGGTTCTGTGGATGTGCTGAAAGACATGCAGGTAGTGAAATAGTACTGCTGCAATCTAGGAATGGCTTCTGCCACCACAGATGTTCCAGTTCCACCTGATGTCTAGGGAAGATGTAGACAATTATAGTTTGACAATAATAGAGTGTTTGGCTTAGAGGGGAAGAGAATGGGGTTGTTTGGCTTGTTGGGTTTGTTTACATAATTTGTCAGGAGAGATGGAACAGTATAATATTTTTCCATACCATGTATTGCTGCATGCTGTTAAGCTTTTCCTAAAGTTATAACATTACTATTATATGTTCAAGTCAACTGCAAATGCCTTGTGAAAGATCAAGAACTTCTAAAATGATGGACTTTTTAAGGTGTGTTAATGTCACAGATTTCTTTTTTAAGTTTTTACTTAAATAACAGCTGTGTCTACTCCTCCTCTCTGCATATTTAATTTTATTTCACTGCTAGATGGTAAAAGGAACGATATTCCAAATGTAATAATCAAAATCTGTTTGTTCTCTCTAGTGTAAAGGAGGAGGTGTTCTGGAGAAATTATTTCTACAGGGTGTCCCTAATTAAACAGTCTGCACAACTCACCGCGCTTGCAGCTCAACAGCAAGCAGTAGGAAAGGAAGAGAGCAAAGGCAAAGAGGATAGTGAACTGAAAGGTATGGGAAACATTTGTTTTAGCACAGTTCATTAACTTAGTGTCACGCTGTTGCCTAAAATCGGAAAAAAAAATTTCAAACAATATTAAAATTGGCAACATAAAGATAAAACATAAAGAAAGCTTTTAATGAAAGCTTTCAGTTGCTCATATAATACATATCTGCATGTGCAGCATCAAATTTTCACAATTTTTATAAGTTTAATTAATTAGCATATCTAGCAAGTACATTCAGTAGGAGAACAGTTGCCCTGGTAACCCACCTTTGGATCTGCTGCACTGGAGCCCCTCCAAGGGTTCTTAGCCCTGTATCTTGTTGTATCTACAAAGTATCTTATTACTTCAGCCCAGGTGCTGGTGCAAAACAGGATCTCCTTGTTAGAAACCCTTTGTCTTGAAAATAAGACCAAACAGAATTTCAATACTGTGGCATAATGTATGAGAAAGGGTAACTACTGTCCTAAAGTGTGAGGAAGTGCTAGAAACTGTACAACTATATATTAAGAAATCTACAAAGCTACAAATATTTTTAAAAAGCTAAAAATTTTTAGACATCAACAAATGCTCATTGTATACATCAGGTGCCATCACATTTTTATCCTGGATTGCCTATTAAATCAGGGCTTCTCTCACCATACTTGGTGTCTTTGTGTAGACTGGGGAAGAGGAGGCTCCTGGTGCTTTTAAGGTGTTCTCCAGTTTCAGCCAATTTTGTCAGAAGAGTGGAAATCTCAAGAGGAGAAATGTTGTACTTAGCTTGTGACAGCTCATGACCGTTATTGGTCCCAGGTGTGATTTTTGACTTGTCAAAAAGAAGTAGGAGATACCTTTGGTTCAGTTGATCAGACAGCAAGTACTAGCCAACCCAGCCAGCTGGCATGTGGCTTGCTCTTGGCTTTTGCTCATCCCTCGTGCCAAACAGAAGTTAGCGAGTGATACAGGAGTAGAATGACTGTGATGCTGGAGGCAGAGACACATGCAGGATGTGGAAACAGAAAAAATGGGGACCAGGAGGCTACCTGGGATACAGCCTTGAAATGAAAAAGCTTTTTCAACAAAGGTATCTTCAGTTACGTTGATCAGTTTCTACAGGTGATTCTTACTGACCCTCTTATGAACCACTGGACCTCTTTGCATGTTAACAAATTTTGCAAGCAGGAATATTTGCAGCTTAAAGAGTACAAAGCAGTTACTGACAGAAATGCAAAAGATAACCAGTAGCTCATTAAATCTAGGCTTAACCTAGGTACACTCACCACCCTTGGTAAGACACCTGAAGGATCTTGGCAGGCTGGGTAGGCATTGGGCAGGAGGAGAAAGCCTTTGCTTCACCTTGGAACTGTTCTCATATCCCCAGTATCAATGAATTGTCACCCATGAAATCCACTAATACTTATGTCCTGTTGACACTGCTGGCCTGACTGACAGCCAGCTGATCACTGCCAAGTTAACTTCTTTTTCCTTCTTTTTGAATATAATATCTTTCTATATAGGTATTTTTCCTCTTGAGTTGCCTTTCTTATTCTTTTTACAGACTTTTTCACAGGTCTTTTGCACAACTTGTTTTGCACACTCTGAGCTAAGGTTACTCAGGTGGGCCTTGGCTCCTTGGACAGGCAGCTGAACTGTGGGGTGAAGGGGAGGCTACAGATGGCATTACAAAGCTGGGCTTCCATGTTGCATATGTGCCTTTGTTGTCAGTTTGTCTCATGTTTCTCGAGGATTTTGTTTGGAATGTGCCTGTGTCAGCTTAGGCAAGGTCCCATGTAGAGTGAAAAAAGTAGTTTTCTAAAAAGTAGTTTCTTGAGTTAATATCCATGCAATGCTGACAGGACAGACTACTCCAGAATCTACTGCAGACCAAGAGGCACCCATTCCCACTACTTTTATTCAGGACAGTTGTTTATTGTCCCAAAACTATGGCTGTTTTAACTGAAGTGTCTCAACTTTACAGGAGATATGGCATCTGACCCTATTGAACAATAAAAATGTTATGTTTGAGTCATTCAAACCCTTGGAAAGTACCATTCAAAGTGAAAGTTGCTGGATTCTAGTAAAATTCCCTTTGAGACTAAAGCAAAACATATCTTCATTTAAAAAAAACAAAAAAACAAAAAAACCCCACCAACACTGCCTTTTGGCCTGTTGCAGCTTTTCTACAGTTCAAACCACCAGTGTGGGATATGCAGATAGATTTTCTGTCCTAGTGACTGTATGTGCTGTAATGGCAAAGATACATGTACCAGACTGTAGTAAATGCATGTTTTGTTTGACTCAGAAATTGCATCAATTTGGGAAGCTCTGAATATTACGTGTTATTTTTGGTTTAAGTAACCTTTTTGAGGGTTGGATTCCCTAATTGGAGGCTAAAACTGGAAGTAATTGCCTGTTGGTAGTTCTTCATAATGTTCAGGGTTTCTTCTCAAAGCTGAGTGTCTATAAAACAGAATTAGCCTTCCGTTTCTCTGTCTCTGCCTTAGCTGCTCTTTTCAGAAAGTTAAATTAACGTGGTTGATGTGAAAGGAAGAGAGAAGAGACAAATGGAAGATATTCCACGTTCTAGTGTAAAGGCTATGTAAGATCTATAACAAAATGCCAAGTTCTAGCCCTTCTCTAGGTATTAGGTAGCTCTGTAGATGTAAACTGAGTTACCTTGGGATGAGAGCACACCAGCAGTGGAGAAAATGATGCCAGGCCAGTATGTCCAGAATAATGCTAATGGTGCATCAGTCACACCTGACTGGGGCATGGGCCAGTGCAGAGCAGCCGTGTCCCATCTGCATGAGAGCAGCAGGTGGGGCCTGAGGCACTCCTCTTGAACAGCAAAGAGTTACTGCCATGTCCCGCAGCTTCTCCAAGCAGGGAGTGCTAGAGCCTCTTTGGGTATGGTGAGAGATCCTCTGGAGATGAGGAAGTGGAAGGAAGAGAGAAGATGGGACAGAGGAGTGGGCATTGAGTAGAAGAGCTATACAAGCAGTGACAGCTACCAATTAGGGAATGATTTTAATTAAAACTGGTCTTAATTTTAAAAATTAAACACAAAAAAATTCCCCATTCAGAAATTGCTGAGTTATCAGGAAGAGTCCACCTGGGTACCCTGGAGGAAGCAGAGCTGCAAGCTGAGAGCTGCTTTGCATGTTTGAGCAAAGAGAACTGCTAAGCAAGCACTCCACCACTACCACAGCCTCCCCGTATGTTAATTGTTCTTGCAGCCACCTGGGTCTTCATTGTAAGTCCTCTCTCGTGAGAGTTAACACGAGGAAGAAAGCTGGGGTGTTCCTTTACCTGCCAGGGAAAAGATCTAACCTTGCTTGTAAACAATCGTTGTGTTCCTAGCACCATGCTCTAAATACGGAATGCACAGTGAGTTTTCTTAGGAAATTGGGACCAGCTTCTAGGGTTTGTTTGTCAGTGACTTCCTTTGGCTGTGTGAAACAGGCCTTTGCAGAACACTGTTCTCCTGTGCACTTAGCGTTGTGCATAGTACATGTGCAGTCTGGTGTGCCCGAGAGCTAACCAGTGCCCATGTCAGTAGTAGTACCCAGCCAGGGGAGTGGGAGAACTGTGATAGACAGTGACTGGATTTCATGACCAAGTCTATGCATTTGTAACTTTAAAGATCTTGGGATGTCATTTTGAGGTTCAGAGAGGTCCTGTTCTTTAAGTGGAGTCATAATGAGGAAATGGCTTGCTATATTTGTCTTAATTAAGAATAGAAAATTGCTTCTCTTTGTTTTTGAAAATGGTTCACCTGTGGCTAAATTCAGCCTTTAACCACAAGGATTCCTTAAAATACAGTATTTCCTTGTATATTTAATAGCTATGCAAATTAAATGAGATTTTTATATATTTAAATGTAATCTACCTTTTTTTTCCCTCCCTTGACAGAAACAGTACGGCCAAAAACACCACCTATTACAATCAAGCCTCAAATAAAATCACAAGAGGTAAAAATGCTGTTATATTTTATCTGGTGTTTAGTATGTGAAGCTGTTCCTTAATAAGTAATTATGCATCTTCTTGAGTAAGTTCTGCTATGAAACCATAATAATATAGTATCTGACAGTCCTAACCTGCTGCTGTTTTGCTGTATTACTAATTTTTAGCATATAGGCTTGAAACTCATTTTCAGTAGCAGAAACAGTAGTTTATCTGAAGAATGCTTTCCTTAGTATCCTGCACATTATGATAAGATGTGATTTTACTCTCAAGAGTGAAATCCCCAAAATGTTTGGAATAGAAGGTTAGCATTGCACTGAGACACTAGCAGTACCTTCATAAAAATATATTTGTGTGCCATGTTCTGTCCAACTCTTCAAGCAGTGGTCAGGCTGAAGTATTGGAAATCTAAATGATGCATTGCAATAGCAACACTGTTTTATTTCACTTTTGCTTGGTACTGCAAAAACCTTTACTTTAGACACATAATGACCTGTGTTCATTTCTGGATTGTAAAGTTGGTGCCAAAGAACACTCTTGGCAGAAGCAGAGCTGTGCATTCACTTGCCAGCAGGCAAAGATTTCCAAAGAACAGTCCTCTCTTAATCTCACTTTGGTCTAGAAAACTGTTACTGAATTGTGGTCAAATTTTTAATATTTAGGTCCTGTTCTAAACTACTCAGGAGTTTATTATTGTTTCTGAAGATTACAAAATCAGAATTAAAGTTGTTAAGAGAACACAAAAAGACAACCTAGAATGTAAAGCAGAACATTTTCAGTACAGCTGTCTTACCATTTTTGTTTGTACAAAAATACTCTTAAGGACAAATAGCCAATAAAGAAAAATAGTTGTGAGAGTAATGCCATAAGTTTGGGTTTTGCCAGCTCTATTTAAAAGCAGTCACGAGTAGAAGTATGTATTGGTGCCTTTTTTCGCCCTGTCTGGGTAAGTTTATACTAAAATGTCTTGTTGCAGGATGAGGAAGAGATTTCCACAAGTCCAGGTGTATCAGAATTTGTGAGTGATGCTTTTGATGCCTGTAATCTGAATCAGGAAGATCTCAGAAAAGAAATGGAACAACTAGTGCTAGACAAAAAGAAAGAAGAGACTTCAGTAGTAGAAGGTAAAGCTACTATTACCTCTGTTTCTTACATAAAGCAATTCTAAGACAGGTTGATTTAAAAGAAAAAAAAAGTTGCAATTCAGTTTAGGAAAGTAGATCTGTGACAGTTTTTTCCAAAGTGTATGAAATGACCATCAGTGAGATATTGCAGAAATTAATGATAATCTTCCCCATGGTCAAACCACATCTTACACAGAATGTTAACTGTGAGTGGTTTAAATCCAAAGTACCTAAGAATTTTAGATTGCTCTTCTATGAAAGGGAGTGTGGGGTATTTTTTCTGTTTATCTCCTCCTTTCCTTGCCTTCTCTTCCATAGGTTCTTCTGCATATTAATTTTTTTTTAATTGACATCCTTGTAGGTAAAGTACAGTATTTAGAAGTCAGACTCTGTTTTTTTTGTTTTGGCACCAGCTAAAAAGGCAACATTTGCACCAGACTATGAGCCTGAAGAGGCCTCTGCCTATAAAGGTTTACAGTTAAAATGTAACAAATAGTTCTGAGAATCATGAGAAGAGATTAAATGGAGCTTAATATTTAAAACAGTTCAGATTTTATAAAATCAGTATAAAGAGCATAAAAAGAGTCTGTGATGATGTGGCTCTGGCCATACACAATTTACTATGTCAACACTTGTATATGTAGATGCTTATCACAACATTTGCAGAACTTTCTTAAAATGTGCTTTGGATTTTGCTGAATCATTGTTTTCTGATTTTTTTTTTCTTCTGTTCAATACATAGCCAAGCTTGAGGAATTGAAATGAGTAATATCACTTTCTTGCATCTAGTTCTTTGATGGAAGTGTTTCAGTAGGTCATGAATGTGTTACTTGTTCAGAGAAATCTCAGCTGGCCGTACTGACTTGGACTCTGGAATTGCGTACCTTCCTATCTAGGCTGAAGTACCAACCAACATGGAACACATCAAACACCCATCTCCTCCCCCACACTCTTGCCTATGATAGGTAGAGCTAATTAAAACAGAGATTAACAACACAGGAATGCCTTCTGACTAATTTTTTTCCGTGAAGTATGAAATATGGTTACCTTTAACCCTGATTAAATGACCTTGCCTAGCTACAAAAGTCAGTGAGGAGAGTACCTTCTTCTTTGTTTTAAACTAGCCACAGTATTTGATCTTGATTTTCACACTTCAACACTTCTACAAACTTCTTTTTTTTATGGAGATTTAGAACTGGAAAAGGAGATTCAGTTGATAGTAGAGTAGAAAATTATCTTGCAAAGAGACATGCATAATGACTTAGCTGTGTATTTGCTCTTTATATCTTTATTATAGTATGCATATAGAAATATAGCCTTGTATATTAATTAATTCCTACTTGTGATCAATAAGAAGGTGAAATTTCTGATCTTGAAGTTTCTTTCATTTTTAAGGAGACTAGCCCATGAAGTTTAGGGGATATAAGAGCGATTCAGTGTAAATTTATCTAGTTTTATATAAATAAGCAACATTCAGTATTATCAGTTAAATTCTTACATATCATTTATCTCTTGTAGAAGAAACTGCTGATTGGGAAAAGGAATTACAACAAGAGCTTCAAGAGTATGAGGTGGTGACAGAATCAGAAAAGCGTGATGAAAACTGGGATAAAGAAATAGAAGAAATGCTGCAAGAAGAAAACTAAACATTTTCACAAAATCACTATAACCCAGAGCTTTTTCGGAGGACTGACATGGATTTCTGCTTTCATATTTTGCTTACAAAAATATCTTCAGAAGACATAAAAGAATCTAAAGTCATTATAATTCCATATGGGAATACAACCAGTATTTCTGTTCTTTATATGAGCAGTTTCTGAACTTCTATATTCTTCAAAAGAAAAAAAGAGAGGCAGACACTGCAGGTTATATCTCATAATTAAAAGTGATAACATTAATAGATGAAGCAATGGTTCAGTTTGAGGCATTTTTAGGTGATCAAGAAGCTCTTCAAAGAGATTTCTAAATCTAAGAATCGCAATTTTTTTTGTCTACAGCCTTCTGTTTGGGATGTAAAAATGGATGTTGTAAGTAACTTAGTCCTTGAAAACAATTCTCTCTTGACATTTGCACTCTGATCCCTGTATAATCTGTAAATGTGTACTATTTTTAAGGTACTCGTAGCTGGTAGATTTCACATGTATTTAACTTCCTTAATGTATGTAGCCAAAGAATTTATAGAAAACCTTATCAAGTAACTTTCAAGGATTTGGTAAAACATACTAATGCAGACTCCAAAAGAAGCTGATTATTTATCAGTCAGGCAGCAAACATTTAAGCATTTAAATTGGGATAGAGTTAATAACTGCTTGAATTAAATTTGGTTTTGTTAATCATACTGAGATACTGCCTTTCCCACAGAGAGGAATGGTTTAATGCATTCTTTCTGCAGAAGGCTATTATGTTTCCATTTAATTTTACTGTCTGAGCTGAGAGCAAATTAAATGCTTCTCCTTATTTTAAGTGCTGAAACATTTATGTAAAAACTTTTGCTGATTTGGACATCTTTATTAAATACTGTAAATATGTATAAAATTGGCTCATTTATTTGGAGGGAGGACAGTGAGGAGCAAATATACTTCAGACATAGATTTTAAAAATACAGTTTTTCACAGTGCTTAAAACATAGAATTTAAGTTTAAAAATAGGGGGGTTTTCTCTAAAAGGTTTTTGATTCTTCATAGGCATCTGGATGTTTCCTGTGGTTATACCAGTAAGTCAGTATCTTTAAATAGATAAACGAAAATTTTATGTTCTGTTTGTCACCTCTTTCATAAACTTCTATGACAAAGCATTCATGAAATTCCAGATACAAAGGAAAATAGGTAAAATTAAGTAGGTCAGAGCCATTAAGCACAATTGAATTATAGGCATGCTACGTACAGTAAGCTCTGTCTTAATGACATAATTCCGCAGAAAACTTTTGTAAAGAGACTGAAGAGATTATAGCTGTAATTACTCAGTCAAATAGTCATCTGTGGGAAATGAAAAGAGCTAAGTAGTTTCAACTGCTGTTATTGTAAGAAAGGACTATTTAAAATTGTCTCCATTAGCAACTTGGACAGAAAGTTCTCCTGTATTTCTCACTGCGAAAAAGGAATTGTTTTAAACCTGCATACATTTGGCTTCTCAAATTAGTTTATTGCCATACACTTTCTCAACTGCAAACCATTTTAAGCACAATTTGTGTTTTTATAGTGTTTTTCACTTAGTTAACAGATGCAAGGTAAGTCATGGTAAATAAGAGGTACTTAAGGAGCTTTTTATATCTGGGATTAATTAAAGACCACAAAAGTTAAATCTGTTATGCTCATAAAAATAAGACTATTCACAGCTCAATGGTTACTCTTGACAAATACAACTGCTGTAGATTTAAGCTGGAGGTGTTAGGATCTGTCTACTGTACAGTTTGACATGACACCTTCTAAAAAGATGGGCAGTTCTATTCTGATTGTGGCAAATCTTCCCTGGATGACTGAGAGCTCCAAAATAACTGCTCCAAAAGTCCACTTTCTTAAAAAACAAGCCTGATCATTCCTAGCATTTTCAGTTGTATGATGACCTTATTTGCATGGGGCCTCAAGCTTCATCTTTCTTTTCATGTATGCATAACCTATATAGTGGTCATAGATATTAAACTCCATTTCTCATAAAAGATGGTTCCTTCATATAAAATTGTCATTTTTCAAGTCTTGTGAAAAGCAAGTACATCTATAAAATAAAAGAAACCAACCCACTGTTTAAATTTGCATTTAAAAAGACAATAATGTAACAAGGCTGAATCTGACTTTAGCTCTGATATTTAAAGTCTCTTATCAAAAGTCATATTAATATTTTCAGATCTGGGGATCTGGTTTTAAGCTGGAAAACTGAAGTAAATTCTCCATAATCCTGCAGTTTTCAGGCCTGGCCTATGCCTTTCATTTAGGTAGGTGCTACAAGTGCCTAGCAGTTCTTACTGTACATGGGAAGAGGGAAAGTTTCTGCATTCCACTTGCTACATGAGATGAACACAGGTAGACCTTTTCACGTTCATGGTGAATTTTGCATGCCTTTGTACCCAAATGTGTCATAATAGTATATTACATGAGCAGGTGTGCTGGTCTTTTTTTAACAACATTGTTCCAAGCGCTGGAATGGTGCAGATGCTAAAATCCAGAAAAACAACACTGTGAAATCAGTGACCAATGAAACCAAAAATGAATGTAAATACCATCATCCTGTGGATACAGTGTGACAGAAAGTACAGTTGTTCAAAACATTGAGAAGAAGCAAACAACCAATCAAAAGATTGTTAACAAATTTTCTTAGAAGATAAACTTGCAGATTTTTTTAATTAACCTTTGAGAAGCAGGGCAAAGATCACCCAGGAATCATGTAGGTTAGCTTAGAATAGCTCTGAGATACCAACATCTCCAGTTATTCTATGTGCTGAAGAATCACCTTCAGCTATTCATTTATAATTCCAGCTGGTATTAGTTAATACCTGTATGGAACATTTTGTTTAATAATCTGTCTGGAGGAGGAGGAAAGATTGTAAAATTCTGGAATAAGAAAAGTGTAGTGAAAAGTTCCGCTTATTCAATCAATTACAGGTGATCTCTTATCAAAGTTAATCAAAGCTTTCAGTTTCCTGAATTGTTTCAGTAAACTTTGAATTTTTTTAGTTTGTTGCCTCAGTATTTTATTTTTCCTTGCTGTTTGGTGATCTTGGTGTTCAGTGGGGTGATGTATGTAGTACTGAAGTGCAGGATGTCAATTTTAACCTCATGCATTTAAAGAATAACCCTATGTGCAGGAGCCTGTTGCAGGACTGTGAGATGCATCCTTAAACTGTTGGCCACTCACATATTATTGACTTTTACTTTGCAATATCTATTGCATAGAAAGGAGCAACGTGTGTCTGGTTACTTCTCTGTGCACTGCCAAGCATTAGCAGCCGCATCGGGCCCTCAGTCCCAGGGCTGTGTCAAGAGTGTGGGTGTACCATTGATGCCTTTTCTCTGGTCCTAAAAATATGAGCCAGACACAGTTAGGGTGATAAAAAGGGGTACCTTTATATAAGGATCCTCAGGTGCACAGCTTGTTAGGTGGAAAATGATGAAGATACATACCCCGTGTGGCACATGTACAATTTTTATAGATCCCGCGCATTAGCATATTTGACAAGAGTCCCCCAGTTAGCAACATGCCCTGTGAAGTAATCCCTCCCAGTTCTAGTATCATCTAAATTCTCCCCCCATTCAGGGGAGACCAGGCCCTGTTAACAAAAATATGTCTCAAAAAGCTGGTTTCAACCGTGGTTTCAAAGGAGAACCAAGATAGCACAGGGGTCCTGGAATTTTTGTCTTTCTGCCTAGGAAAATGCTACAGCAAACTACAAAGCTGCAAATATATGTGTAAACAATACAGAGAATATATAAAAGAAATATAGGTAAAAACCAAAACAGCATCATTTTCCTCTTTTTAAGAGACTAACAAGACTCTACCTTGTCTAGTCTCTATTTCCACATTTAACCCCAACACCAGTTTACACAACCAGCTATCCCACCAGCTATCACAAAGATGCCAACTATACAGCTATTATGAACGCTTCTTTTATCCAGGCCCAGTTTGGTAACCATGAGGTGAGGGTATGGAAGATACGGTCGAAATTCAAGGTGTTATTTCTGGAAGCTACTTCATGTAAAATTTGAGTTCCCTTCCAAATTTCAGCCAAATCCTTCCTAATTCTTCCACTCTGGGCCACATAAGAACAACAGGTGGTATTAATAATAGCACATACATGTCCATGTGCAGCAAATAGGAAACTGAGAGCTATTCTGTTCTGCATAACCACGGGAGACAGACCATGAACTTCTTCCTGTAAGGCCAAAATTGCAGCTGTAGTATGCTGTTCAATATGTTCAATAATGGCTGAGATGTTTACAACTGCCCTCTCCAGTTCAACTACTCCGAAAGAGGGAAGCAGAGCTCTGACTATACTATGGAAGAGTGTGGGACATGCAATAAGGGGATTAATAGATCTTTTCCTCCTTCTGTTTGGATTTTCAATATGATCAAATATTGTTATATTTGGAATTACAGCCCCAAGGGCACAAGCCTGATCTTTATCTATGGGCAGGATTTTCCAGGCCTTATTGTCACATACCCAATACCAGCCTGTCCCAAGTGGTAGACCTGGTCTCCATGATGTCAGTTCCCTCTTTCTTACAGTTCTTGGGTTTGTTCTTTTCCTGAATCTGGTCTTGCAGCAATATGAAGGAAGAATGACCTTTCCTGTGGCATTTACGAGTGTGCAGGGAACAGTATTGTTCCCACAATCTATTAAGCTGCTCAGGGGTATAGGAAGCAGAAGGATCTCATTGATTCATTCCCACCGTTTGGTACAGTTCACTTCCATTAAAATGCCAATCAGTGGCCAGTTACTACTCCCATCGAGAGGTGGCACTTGGGTACAAATCCAGCAATTGTTGTTATTAAGAGCTTTGGATACATTTTGGACTAAAGTCCCACGCAGATCATGGGCCAACCCTGAGTCATGGTTACCAACTGGGCGGATGACAGACATGTAAAGAACAGTTTAAACCATATCATCCTGATTTGTATCAGTCTCTGTTTTTCTGATGGTTTCGGGAGCAGAAGCCTTCTTCACTCTGGAGTAGTGGATCCACAGTCCTTTGCCAGCAACCTTGACCGCAGTAAGAGTGGTTAGCAAAACTTGGAATGGTCCTTTCCACTTGACTTACGAGGGTCACTGTCCCACCATTTAATATAGACCCAGTCTCCAGGCTGGAATGGATGAGCAGGTGTGTCCAGTCCTACCAATCTAGATAACACGATAAGTCTCTGGAGCTTCTGCAAAGTTTAACTTAAAGCTGCTAAGTACTTCCGTAAATCATTTCTACCCTTCATGTGAATTTCCCCGTGGGTATGTGGAACCTGATACGGCCTGCCATATAATTCATTGGGACTTATGTTGTCTCTCTGCCTTGGTTGTATGTGGAATCTCAGTAAGGCTGTAGACAAGGCCTGATCCCATGTTTCTTGACAGATCTTACTGATCTGGGTTTTAAGTATTCCATTCATACGTTTGCCACTTACTTGGGGCCTGTATGGTGTGTGTAGGTCCCAAGTAATTCCCAGAATCCTGGTAACTTCCCTGACCACTGTTGCAACAAAGTGTGGTCCCCTATCTGATGACATCCCCAAAGGAACCCCAAACCTTGGAATTACATGTTTGAGCAAAACTTACCACCTCCCTTGCTGTGTTGGTGCAACAGGGGTAAGCCTCAGGCCATCCACTGAAGGTGTCAACCAATATCAATACATACCTGTATCCCTCCTTACATGGCATCTCAGCAAAATCTATTTGCCAATAATCTCCCAGGAGATCTCCTGTTTTCATTATTCCTAACACAACTCTTTTGTTCATGTCAGGGTTGTTCCTACAATAGATTTCACGCTTGCTTGTTATAGAGTGTACAGTATCAGCCATTCCTCTCCCTATTACTACCTTCCTCAGATTTTAAAAGATTTTCTGCTTCCCAGTGGGTACTTCCATGCTCTTGCTGCACTACTTCTTTAAGGAGCAGGGGTGGAACTACAACCTGTCCCCCTGGGGTGACAGCCCACCCACTTTCTTTAACCTCAGCCTTAAGAAACTTAATTAACTTGTGGTCGTCCTGAACGTATTTGGGGGTAAACTCTGACAAATCTATTTCTTTCTGTGATATCACTGCAAGAATGCCTTTTTCTGCAGCCCTTTTTGCTGTTTCATCAACAAAGCGATTTCCCAGTTCAGGAGGTGTTTTCCCCTTTTCTGCAATGCATAATGGCTACCTCTGAAGGCTTCCAAATACTCTGCAGGAGCGCAAGGATCTGTTCAGCATGCTTAATTTCATCACCTTGAGCAGTTAGTAGCCCCCTCTCCTTCCAGATGGCTCCATGAGCATGGGCAACACTAAAGGCATATTTAGAGTCAGTCCATATATTCACCTTCTTTCCCTCGGTCAGTTCTAGAGCTCTTGCTAGTGCAAGGAGTTCAGCTTTCTGTGATGATACATCTGATGGCAAGGCCTCTGCCTCAATCACCTTATCCGTGGTTGTCACTGCATAGCCTGTCACTCGCTTACCATTTCTCATGAAGCTGCTTCCATTGGTACGCAGTTCCAGTCTGGATTCTCCAGAGGCACATCCTTCAGGTCTGGTCTGCTGGAATAGGCCTCTTCTATTGTCTGTAAACAATCATGCTCAGGCATGTTGTCAATTAATGTAGATGACAAAAACATTGCAGGGTTTACAACAGATGTTGTTTTTAGGGTAACATCATCTTGTTCCAACAACACAGATTGATATTTAAGCTTTCTGCTCAGAGATAGCCAGTGTCCCCCCCTTTTGTTCCAGCACAGTTATCACTGCATGGGGTACATACACGACAATGTGCTGCCCAAGGGTGAATTCACGGGCCTCTTGTATCAGGATGACAGTAGCCACCACAGCTTTCAAACATCCAGGCCACCCTTGGCTAACATTGTCTAGCTGTTTTGAAAAATAGGCCACAGCCCTTCGCTGGTCTCCAAGGTGCTGCGCCAGTACCCCCAGAGCAACATTCAGTCGCTCATGTGTAAAGAGTTCAAAAGGCTAAGGTAAGTCCAGCTGCCCCACAGCTGGGGCTGACATCAAGGAACATTTCAGCTGTTTAAATGTAGCCCATGTGCTCTCTGTCCACATGATGGTTCCTTTTTTGGCTGCTTTAAGGGCTCCATACAGAGGTTTTACCAGTAGCCCATAATTTGAGATCTATAGGCAACACCAATCTACCATTCCCAGGAAGGCTTGCATCTCTCTCATGGTGTGGGGCTCTGGAAGATGGCAGATGGCTTCCTTCCATTCCCTCCTGAGTTGTCAATGTCCACAGAAGATTTCTAGCCCCAAGCAGTTTTTCTGGCAACCTGTGCTTTCTCTCTCAAGGCTCTACACCCACTTAGTCCCAAAAAGTTCAACAGACTTACAGTGAGCTGGATGCAGTCATCTTGCATTTTAGCTGTTATTAGGATATCATCAACATACTGAAGAATAACCACTCCTGGTTCTTGTCTTCTCCACTCCTCCACTTCCTTTGCCAGCTGGTTTTCAAATATTGTTGGGCTGTTTTTGAATCCCTGGGGTAGAACTGTCCAGGTGAGCTGGGTTTTCCTCCCTGTCTCAGGACTATCCCACTCAAAAGCAAACAGTTCTTGGCTGTTCTTATGCACAGGAATACAGAAGAAGGCATCCTTAAGATCTAAAATGGTGAACCACCCTAATTCATCTGTCAATGTGGTGAAAAGAGCGTAGGGGTTTGCTACAATTTGGTGTATATCCTCTGTTATTTTGTTAATTTCCCTTAAATCCTGCACTAATTGATAACTCTTACCATGAGCCTTCTTTACTGGCAGGATGGTGTGTTGTATTTGGATTCACATTCCACTAATAACCCAAATTTAAGGAACTTCTCAATAATAGTTGCTAATCCTCTACGGCCTCCTAACTTCAAAGGGTGTTGTTTCTGCCTTACCAGTGTAGCCCCTACTTTGAGTGTGATACTCACAGGCTCAGTTCTTTAGGATCTCCCAGGGAAATCATTGGCCCACACTACTGGAATGACAGCATATTCAACTTCTTTGGGAATTTCTCCATAATTCTTCTGTATGAAAATAGCAGCTGCTTCGACAAATTTAGTTTCAGGAATTATAACTTTCACTCCCCCTTCTTTGGAAAATTTGATTTCTGCTTCTAATTTCTCTAATAAATCCCTACGCAATAATGGCTTTGAGGAATCTGGCATATAAAGGAGTTGATGAGTCACCCAGTGTTTTCCTAACTTCAATTTTAAAGGTTGGAAGAAAGGCCTTGATTTGCTTACCCCTGTGGCACTGATCACATGTACAGTATCTTGACTCAGTTTCCCTTTTAAAGTATTTAAAGCAGAATATGTTACCCCCATATCCACCAGAAATTCGGCATCATCTTTCCCCAGCTTAGCTACAACTGAAGGCTCCGCTGGGGGTGACGCCTTCAGTCCCCATCAGTTCCCATTCACAGCTAATTCAGGAGCTGGGGGCATCTTTTTCGCCTGCATCAGACACTCGTTCTTCCAGTGTCCCTTCTTCTTACAAATAGCACATTTATCTTTGTCTAGAGGAAAAGGAGGAGGAGGGCCCCTTCTTCGTGGGCAAGATGACGTTCCCTGATCACCCCTTTTCTTGTGCTGGTGTCTATCCCTATCTGCTGAATCTCTATTCTGATACACTTCCCAGGCTGCATTCAACAATTTACATATGTCCTGTGTCGCATCCATCTTTTTCAGCTTTTTTCTTATGTCACCTGCAGATTGGCATATAAACAAATAAGCCAGGTAGGTCTGTTCTGCAGGTGCTTCAAGGTCTAAATATGTATATTTTTGTGCAGCTTCTTTAAGCCTATTCAAGAAGTCTGTAGGGTTTTCTTTTCTGTCTTGTCTGACTTCATATAATTTGGACCAATTCACTGCTTTAGGGATGGTATGTTTTAGGCCAAATACTATCCAATCCTGATAACGTTTTAACTTTGCCATTTGTTCTGCCACATTAGGGTCCCATCCTGGGTCATTTAAAGGGAAAATATCATTAACTGACCCTTGAAGACTTCCAGCTGTAATTAGAATCTCTATAGTAGATATAACAGCCTTATTAACCATTTCTTTTTCTGTTTCATCTAGTAATGTGTCTAGCACTACATTCAGATCTTTCCAGTCTGGGTTATACATCTTAATAGCCCTTCTCACAAGATTAGCTACCTTCTCTGGATTGTCTCTATATCGTCCAACCAAGGCTT
Organism: Corvus kubaryi; assembly: GCF_017639235.1. Lineage (NCBI taxonomy): Eukaryota > Metazoa > Chordata > Aves > Passeriformes > Corvidae > Corvus > Corvus kubaryi. The sequence goes on along the minus strand of NW_024580667.1, from coordinate 13,506,700 downwards.
TCCACTGCTGCACTTCTACCAGTAAAAACGGTATTGTTATGTAAATCACACCTTGATTCCCCACAGCCTGCTTTGAAGATGTTTGTATGGTAGGCTCCTCCCTTTCTGATTCCCCTTTTTTAGATCTGGTTTGTTCTGCCACTGGATCTGGTGCTTCTGTGGCCAGAAGAAGCACTCGGGCTGCTTTTCCCCTCTTCTTTCTGGCTACAGTGGCTGCAGCAGCTTTGTCCTCAGTTTCATCTTCTGAAGAGCTACCTGTGTCAGAACCACCCTGCTCGCTTGTAATCGGGGCTGTCCCGCCGGTACTGGGTGTCACATCGGCTGAACGCCAGCTGGGGACAGCTCCCTCAGCTCTGGCGGGGACCGTGCAGCGGGCCGGGGGCAGCGCCCGGGCCCCGGCCGTGTCCCCACCTCTGGGGCAGTCGGGGACCGTGGCAGACCCTTCCCTGTCTCCGGCCCTGTCCCCACCTCTGGGGCAGTCGGGCACCGTGGCAGACCCGCCTCTGTCTCCGGCCCTGTCCCCACCTCTGGGGCAGTCGGGCACCGTGGCAGACCCGTCCCTGTCTCCGGCCCCGGCTCCGCCCCCGCGGCAGGTGGAGGTGGCCGTGTCGGGTCTCCCTCCCACCCCCACCAGTGGGGGTGGCGGTGGGGGTGGCAAGGGGGGGGTTCCCCTCTCCCCCCGCAAAGCCGGTGCCACCATATCCACATCGGGCATGTTGGATTTATCAGCACAGACTGGGCTAGGAAGAGGCTCCCCTTTTTCATCCTTTCTTTTCTCTCTTACGGCCATCTCAAAGCAGTTTTTCTCAGGTTTATTTGCCTCCGGTCTGTTTATGAATATTGCAAATAATTCTGCATATCTTAATTCATCCCATCTCCTCTGAGACCTAAGATCTAATAACAATTCTGTAATTAATTCATCTTCTAGGCTGCCAAAGCGAGGCCAGCTCCTTCCCCCTCGTAACCTCTGCAATGGCCAGATCTGTGTCGAGAGGCGAATCAATTCTTCCATGATAAGAGGTGTTCTTTCCCTGGTTAGCAAATGCCAATGTTTTAATATTAGATCTAAGGGGCAGTCACGGGGTATCTGCGTGCCTTCCTTGGAATATGCACACCCCATGTCCTTATTTATAAACAGAAAAACCGCTGAGAAAAGAGCTGCTAGTCCCAGAGTCCAGCCCAGGATTCGAACTTATATTCCCCCCTCACAGAGCTTACAAACTGATCTCTATACTACCCCTGGAGCCTACAGAGAAAGCAGGAGGAGCGCGCGCAAAAAGCTCCCTGGCTGGGATTCCAGCTGCCCCACTGACCCTTCAGCCACCGGAGCTTTACCCCCACACCGCAGGCCGAGCTGTGCACCTGCAGTCTTCATGCCCTGTGAAGAGGAAAAGGGCATCCCCCTCCCCCCCACAGCTTCCTTGCGGGAATGGGATCCCCCGCTGCAACCCCCCTGGCTGCTCCCCCGCCCTACCAGGACCACCAGAGATCTCTAAATACAGAACCCCCAGATGCTAGCAATGAAATACCCCTTTTATCGTACCTTCCTTCTGTGCAGGATTCTTTTGGAACATCGACAGTTTCGCGGTTCCCCAGACCGCCGCAAAACCCCCGTTGTAAAATGCCAACAAAAGTCCGTGTGGGAGGGGTGGGGGAGCGGGATGGTTCTCAATCCGAGAAGCTGGATGCAGAAGTCCCTCCTGTCCCACCGAAGAGTCACCAGAACTGATGCCTTTTTCTCTGGTCCTAAAAATATGAGCCAGACACAGTTAGGGTGATAAAAAGGGGTACCTTTATATAAGGATCCTCAGGTGCACAGCTTGTTAGGTGGAAAATGATGAAGATACATACCCCGTGTGGCACATGTACAATTTTTATAGATCCCGCGCATTAGCATATTTGACAAGAGTCCCCCAATTAACAACATGCCCTGTGGAGTAATCCCTCCCAGTTCTAGTATCGTCTAAATTCTCCCCCCCTCCAGGGGGGACCAGGCCCTGTTTAAAAAAATATGTCTCAAAAAGCTGGTTTCAACCGTGGTTTCAAAGGAGAACCAAGATAGCACAGGGGTCCTGGAATTTGTTTTGTCTTCCTGCCTAGGAAAATGCTGAAGCTAAGCTACAATAAGAAGCTACAAAGCTGCAAATATATGTGTAAAGAACACAGAGAATGTATAAAAGAAAGGAAGTAAAAACTGAAACAGCATCACCTTGATAAAGGGCTGGGTTTCAATTCAGCAGAAGTCTACAAGATGTATTGTCTGCCCTGACTCTTATGTCTCACTAAGTGCTGACTGCTAGATCTGTAGCAGCAGTACAGTAGCCTAGCCTTAAATAACATTATCCATTAGTAGATTTTTCTTCCAAAATACTAATTTTCAATGCTTTTCTCTTTTGGAGTGTTTGTGTGTGTTAGATCATAGTTCTAATATTTTAACAAAATGGCAAGTAAACCAATTAATTTCTTGCTATATTTTCTTTGTATGTATTACAGTTAACTATTGGAGAAAACAACAATTTCTACAAAAATATCAAAAGACATGCATGGCTTTGTTTTATTCTCAGTATAGCCCAGCATTTGCTATAGATAGATAGAGAGATAGAGACCATGCATACATATAAATGCAAAACCACATGTATCAAAGTGTCTAAATATATTAAAGAAATTATAATGTACTTTTCCGTTGTTAACTTTTAACTAGATACCATTGAGAGACAAGGGGCAACCAAAATAATTAGCATTAGTTTGTCACACTATCATTTGTAATGAGATGGCTCTCTGTAGATATTAAGAATGAAACCACTTGCTTCATTTTCTAAAAGTCTGGTTTTCATTATGGACAGGTTGGTGACATTTTCCTTTGCTAATTCAGGAATTCATTAATCTATGACAAACCTCTCCAGATAAACTTGGGAGGTATACTTAACACAAAACTACATGGGCAGATAGGTTGTCTCCGTGTGATTCTGGCAAAGTAGGGAAAGACAAGAAAAACGCCTTTAGTTAAGGGCTTTATATAAAATTAAAAGAGTAAATATTTGATGCCTGCTCTGATATATGATGCTCTAAAGAAAACCATGCTTAGTGGGGGTCTTTTTACTTGTATGTAAAAATAACCTGCATAAAACCTTAATTCCGGGGTAGTTTGTATTTCCTTGTTCTCATGGCTATGGTTTCCATATGCAAATGTGAAGGCTTCAGAGCCAGATAAAACTGCAGCTTTCCTGTATTTCCTCTCCTTCCAAAGTAAACCCATTTAACCTCACAATCAAATAATGGTCAGAGAATGGGTTGATTACACCTAGCTTCTTGTCCCACTTACTTCAGAAATGTTTTAATGCTGGCCTTGTGCCCTTTCATGACTTTGATGCCAGCAATTTAAACATCAAACAGTTTTGGTTGTGCTGTATCATCACCACCTTTCATCCTGTATCATGTGTAACAGGACTTTCAGGCCCATCATGTGTTGGGTGGATGAAAGGTCCTGCTGTAAGGACATTACTGGGTGGAGAGGAGCCTCCACAGATATTTGTTGTGGATGTGGAAACAACAATCCCTTGGTGGGATGTAGTGTCAAAAAAATTAGTGGGCATGTACATGAAAAAGCAGGAACCATTGCCTAAGCAGGCGAAAATACTAGTGCAAAGGATCTTTCAGGTGGAGGAATGTTGTTATCCAACCCACTTGGGGTTTCTCTGGCTATGGATATACTTACTAGTCAGCTGACATGTCTGAGCACATGTTGAAAACAGAATGGCTATAAGCAATTAGAAAGACCACTAATAATGTTTGCCCTGAGTAAGCTAGCAATCTCTCCATCCTGGCCACTGCACTGTTCCCAGTGGAGCTGGCAAGCAACCCAGCTTTGGAGGTCACGTGCCAAGGGGTGTAGTAGGGAATAGTCTGCATCCCTTTGGCCTGGGGAAGAAAAAAAGAAGGAAGAAATTCACCAGCACATTTAAGTCACAAGTGCAAGAGTTGCTTCTGGCTTGGGTGTCAGGCCCCCAGTCCTGGGTGCTGTTAACACAGGAGAGGAGCAGTGTTAGAGTGAGCAATGCCAGGTTCACCAGAGCCCCAGACCAACCACCTGCCTCCTCACCATGGGCCAAGGCTCCCCTTCCTACCCCAGTGGCTGAAATCTGAATTCTATTGCAAAGTATGTTTGCACAAATATGCAAATAGATTTTGTTTTTATTCATTAAAAAGTACAGCTCCTTTTTAAAACAAATTCATTGTGTCCCTGGTATTGTGGGGTATTATTGATGTGTGAAGGGGGAAAATCTTTTTATTGGTTTTGAATATGCTGGGTTTTAATTTACCTGAGCAATGTGTAACATAGGAAAACAGAAGAACTTGACTTTGCCTTCTTTGCAAGGTAATTTATGCCCCACAAGTTACTTTCCTGAGCCAAGCAAGACATTTCAAACTTCACTCTTTTCAAATTTTAATGGGGGCATTTTTCCATATACCAAATAGTGTGTGGGAGCTTTCTTTAAAACTTATTCTCCTTCAGAGGTCATTTTCTGGGAGGGAGGTGCGACATGCAACAAGCACATACAAGAAAGCACCACCAAGCTGACGCATGCTGGTTCCATTTTCTGTATTTCTCCTCGTCTCATTCCACATGTATGCTGGCATCTTGTTTGTTTTTATCTATAACTATATAGTATGTTCAGCCAGTACATGTTTGCCGTGTTGTCCACAATGGACCCCAGGCAACTTCCCTAGTAGCCATCACTCAATTTTAGGATCTTGTAAAGTGTGATGGTTTGGGTTGGGTTTTTTTTTTTGTCTGTATTTTTCTGTTTCCCTCCTGCCTTCATTTTCATATTTGATTAGTTACTCTGTGAAAAATAACACTGGAAGAATTACTGCTCCTACTCAGTGTCATGGTTTAACGAGGAGGGAAATGTTCCAATAAAAATTCTGATAGTCCCGACCTTCTTCCAAGGTCCAATGGAAGCAATTATCATAATCATCATGAGAAAGGGACAAAACTAAATAGTTTCCTGACTGCACTGTATGTTGTTACAATGCTGCAAGAAAAGAAATTTTATTTTTATTTCCCAGTTTCTCAATTGTCTTGGTTAAAGATTTGAACGTCTTGTTCTAGTTGTCACCTTGCTGATGTGTTTAAACATAATGAAGGAACTAATTTTTCACCCAGTTGCCTGGGAGCCCCTCTGCAATGAGGGCAGTGAAGTAGCTAAGAGATGTGTCAATCTGGCTGATAAGAGTAGAGGGCTCATGAAGACAGACTACTCTTATCAGGGTGATAACCACGTAACTTGGCTATAGTTCATAAAAACAGAGTGCTCCAAAAATTTGTAAAAAGTTGATGACTAAAGATTTCTACCAAGGGATACTTAGTTATATCCTAAATAATAATTTAAAAGAACTAATTTTCCTAGAATTTCAGCTTCTTGCCTGTCAAAACTTGAGACCACTACACCTTCTTGGCAATGCCAATTGGGTGGAACAGCTACTTGGCTGCTCCTGGTGCATAAGATTGCACGAGCAATCTCCAGCAAGGTCATTTACAGGGCACAACTGAAAATATGTTCTCAGTACACGTATTTATTTGCAGGAATGGAATATAAATTTCCCATACTGTTGACATGCGCTTTGTTGGTACGTGCATTTTTGGGGGAAAGCAGTTCACAGGAACACAAGAGACACAGGGAGAGAATGTTAAATGTAATTTAAAATATTGAAAGTAATTCTTGTCATTCAATTTCTCATTTGTGTTCTCCAGAGGACAACAGCACAGCAGGCAAACAGTGCACCGGAGACCTGAGTCCTGAAGCTGATGGCACCTCTCCTACTACACCTGCATCAGCTATCCTCAAAAAAACCTGAACTTCTAGTAAACTGAGTTATTAGGGAGACCATCTTTCTTCACAAAACAATTATAATTCATCTGCATCACTTTATCAGCAGAAAAAAACCCAAAAGAACAGGCAGTTCATGTGTGAAAAGAACTTTTGCTGGAAATATATTCTCTGACATCTGATAATTTTTGAAGAAAACTTTATTCTCCTTGACAGAGCAGCCTTGTGCCTGCTTCTGCTGCACAATGTATGCTAACCTCCCTGGCACCGAAATTCACCAAAACAGGCCTCACAATTAATTTTATTACAGACAGCAAGAGCTCTGTGATTCTTTATCCCATTCTCTCCAAGTAGCTCATACCTGAAATTAATCTTCCTTCCATTCAAAAAGTGTCTGAGAGGGGGAAGGTGCAAAAGTAATTTATGTTTGCTATATATATATATATATACTTTCATATAATGCTTGGGAGAAATTAAAAATAATCTTAAAGCCCTATTTAAGGATTGCATGAACTATCCAGGGATCAAACAGAGCATGTCTGATGAATGGATCTCTTGCCACTCTCAAATGGAAGGGGTGCATGGGAAAAATACTAAAACAACAAAATTCTGCTGTGGAAGAGGAGTGGGCCTTCTTTCTCCAAGAATTTTTAGCAGTATTAGGCATGTTTGTAAAAGAACAAGTGTTTTGGGGGGACAAAACTTCCATCTAAAGATTAGGATGGTACCAAAAAATGTAAAATTGTTTTTCATCTTGAAATTAAAAGTTGAATACTTCTGGTAAATATAGGTTTAAGATGTAAGGACAAGATATTTTAAGCAGTTACTGCCCCACTGCAGCTACTTTAGTCAACACTAACTCTAGACCTATTCTCTGAAGTAGTAAGTGCTTAGGCTCAGTAACTCTAAAGTTCCCGTCAGACATGAAGTGGGTACATTTGTTTTCCCGGAAAGCAGGAACATACGTATTTCTAGGATGTTTGTTTCCACCAGTTCTAAGTCATCCCCCTGCAGTCCCCGACACCCGAGGCCCACGTGTGCTCATGGCACGGACGGTGATTCACGGGAGCGCAGGTGCGCCTTGGCAGCTTAATTCCCCGCTTCCTGTGCTGAATCCTTGTTTCCACAGAGGCGATCCTGTATCCCGGCGCCGCCGCCCTCGAGCAGAAGCCCCGTGGCGGGGCGGACGATGGCTCACACGGGCATCTCCAGGGGAAGCGCTGCCTGCAGTCCCGGCCTCGGCTACACCCGCAGCAATTCCTGGCACAACTCCCTTGCGCAACTCGCTCTCCCCGCACACACGCCCCAGTTTTCCTGCAGAAGCAGCAGCCGAGTATCACTGAGTACCTCCAGTGAGCCTCCCTGACTAGAGATATTCCAGAACCGCGTGGACGCAAGCCTGTGCTCTGGGATGGCCCTGCTCGAGCAGGTTGGACCAGATGCCCCACTGAGGTCTCCTCCAACCTGACGCACCCTTTGATTCTGCTGACCCTGGCCGCCCCGCCTCCTGTCCCGTCACGGACATGCCGCTGAGTCGGCCCCGACTTCAAAGCCATGACCAAGGCAGGAACAGAGACAAGGGAGGCAGGATGCAGCGCGGGCAGGGAGGGGACCGTCCGTCACTGACCCTCTTCGCCCGGGGCCATGCCGTGCCACCACTCCTCGACGGCGGGACTACAACTCCCGGCACGCCCCGCGGCAGGGAGGACACAGGCCTCCCACGTGAGCCGCAGGTCTGCGCGGCGATTGGCTGCGGCCGGGAGGGAGGCGGGTCCCCGGGGAGCACTTCCGGTGCCCCGCGCTCGGCACTTGTTTGGATGCTGCCGTCACATCATGGCGACGCGCGGGGGCGGCGGCGCGGCGGGACCGACCCGGCGGAGCCCGAGCCTCAGCGGCGGCGGGGACGAGGCAGCGGCGGCCCCGAGCGGCAACCCCGAGGTGAGGCGGCGGCGCGGTCAGGCCCGGCGGGAGGGAGCTCCACCTTCCCCGCCCCGCCGGCTCGCGACGCCGCGTTCCCCGCCTGCCCCGTCCCCACGCGGCCGCCCGGCCCGGGCGCACGGGGCAGGGGCGGACAGTGCCCGCGCCGCCTCCGCCGCTCCCGGGAGCCTGAATCTCGGGCTGCCACCGAGGCCGGACCCTCCGAGGCACCCGCGGGCATGTGTTGGGAAGGTCCCGGCGTGGCCCCCGGTGAGCCGTGGTCGCCCCGAGGGGTCGGGAGCGGCTCCTCCGCGCTGTCCGAGGGTCGCGGGGCGGTCCCTGCCGAGCGCGGGCCGCCGGGGGCGGCAGCACGTGGCGAGCCCGGTGTGCGGGGGGCGGGAGCCGCAGGGCGGGGGGAGGTTTGCCGCCTCCCCGGGGTCTCGCCGGCGGCCCCCCCGTACCCTCTCGACACGGCCGAGGTGCGAGGCGGGAGCGGACGGGGGCTCTGCCCGCGCGGGTGGCGGGAGCGTTTTCTTATTCTCCGAATTAGTAAAAAAGACAAAAGGCCTTTTTTTTTTCTTTTTTCCATTTTCTACCGAAACCACACTGAAAGCAGGGCTGTCCCCGGTGATTTTACAGTAATTTCGGTTTGCAGATCCGTGTAGGAAAAGCTTAAAATACCTGTGCTTGGTCACCCAACGGCAAAGACTTAAAATATGCTGTAATTCAGCTGCTGTGTGTAATATCACCAGCTCGGTGTTTTATGTGACAGAATTGCCTTGCTAATCTCACGTGCTGCTAAAGTATCTCATCCTGTGCCCTTACATAAGTTCAAATGGCTTTTTAGTGGTAACTTTTTGCCATGGTACAGAGGGCAGCATCTCAGAAATAGTGACTTGGTGGTGGTGGAGGGTTATGTTGGCTGTTAGAGAGATCTAGGAAGCTACGGAGCTAGTTTTCTTCACTGAAAAGCACAATCTTCTGCAATGTGTTTTTTCTAAGATGTGTTTCTTTACTAAGAAGTAACTTGTAAGTAACTTCAGTGTCTATTATGAAAGCAGATGATGATGTTAAAAAAAAACAAACCTGCGTTCCATATTATTTCAAATACAGTCAAAAGGGATTCAGTTATTTTAAAGAAATGAAATGTGGGAGGCAATGTTAAGCAAATTTTAGTTTGAACTTTTTTTTGTGAATTAAAAATTGTTCAGCACTCTCTTGCAGATTTCCCTTCCCCTGCCTTGATACTATTTTTAGGTTCCTTGTGACCTGTTTGCGTTGGAAATTCAGAACTTGTCTACCCTGCTTTTTCCAGAATCATACTATGGTTGACTACAAAACTATTAAGTTTATAGTAAAGAGGAAGTGAAACCCCATTGGTGGAAGTGATTCATGCTATATTAAATGTTTTCTTAATTAGCACCTGTCTCAGATGCTTACATTAAAAAAAAGTCTTGTTAGATGTGCAGCACTTTGTCCTGTGTGTAAATGCGCTGAAAGCTTCCAAGTAAGCTTTGGGTTCCTGCAGTGAATTTTTTGCTAGAATTACAGGAGGTGTTTGTCGTTAATTTTTTAGGTTGCTCAAAGAATCACCAGCAAAAACAGATTTAATATAAAAGCAAAAGCACGACAGAGTTCCTTGGCAGGGTTCACTCTGCTACTTACTGTGTGGTTAAAGCATGCAGAGAAAAAAACGCAATAAAATCAGTCAGTTTAAAACTAAAATCAACCAAAATGATCCGTGTGGAGGTTGGGGATGGGAAAAGGGTAAGGACAGGAAATGGTAAGGATAAAAAGAAATAAGGGGGACCCTCCTATTGAGTCACAAGGCTCAGAGTGAATCCCCCCTGCCAAACTTAGCCCCAGGCTTGACTGATGGTTTAGGCACAAAGGTTTTAGAAGCACTTAAGCTTAACAGCACTTAATCGATGCCTCAAGTTAACGAATTTGACAAAAGTTTCTGCAGAATTTACTATCAGTACAACAGTAAGTCACTTACAGGCCTTACTTACTTAAAAATGTAAAGCACTTAAGAATCTCAGAGAGCAGCATTCACAGTACATTTGCTATAGTATAATCACACTCGTACAGACTCAGACTTGAAGAGTAGTACCAGGTACGTATCTGTGAAAAATTTCCCTCAGATCCAAGGAAGTACTCACGTTGGATGCCTGTCAGTCTTCTCAAGGGGTACAGAGTTGAGCCTTGAGGAGTGGTATCAGCCCAGGCTCCATCACCAGTGTTTGGCAGTGGTCCTCCAAGAATAGCAAACTTGGGAGTTGGCTGGGTCTGAGAGATGCCCCCCCGAGAGGGAAATGCTGGCCACAGCCTGCTGCAGTCCAGGAGAGCTCAAAGGATCTCACTTAAGACCACTGTTTATAGGGTTGCAACAGAGGGCTTTAGTCATAATAATTTTTCATCCTGGCGGCAGTTTGGGTTGGTAATTTTCTCTGAAAGTTCAGTAACAAAAATATTGTTCCACTTGGGTTGTTATTCATTTAAGAAAAATAAATTTTCAAGGATGTTTTTTAAAAGCCATGGGCTTGTTAGACATCACTAGTTCCTGGGAGCAGACAGTGTTTTTGATAAGCTCCAGATGAATTTATTCCAGGGTGCTGTTTGTCAAGGCCAAGGCCTAACAATTAGGCCTTGAGATCATGGTGTGGCCTGGGGTGGGGGTGTGAGAGATGCACCAACACTGTTTTAATGTCTTAAGCGAAATGAGGGAAGAGATGGGGGTTTTTTTTCCCCTTTGTGGTTGTGTTTGAGGTAAATTTAAAAGCTTTTCTTAAAATCAGGCATGTCATCTGTGTCAGGAGGCCACTGAAAGAGCAAAAAAACCCAGTGTGGTTAAGTGTAACAGTAAAAAGTAAGGACCATAAGCAGAGGTCATGTGAGAATGTTTCTGAACCAATATTGAAGACGAGGTCTTGAATTATAAGAGGAATCTTAATGGTGCAGTTCTAGTAGCAAAGAGTCTGTCTTGACTTTTATGAAGATAAAATACAAATTTAGGACTATTTCTTAATAGTCCTTCTGCTTTGTTGGGACTTCTAACCTTGCAGTGCTTTGAAACTAGTGATGAGCAATATTGCAGGTGCCTCAGTCCCATGTTTTGAAAGTAGACAAATGAATGCATAGAACATAGTTTTTAATATAATGACAGAACATGGTGAAATGTTTGTTTGAAATGACTTTCAGATCTCACAGCTAAGATCCTTGTTCAGTGGGGAAGCCACCTCAGAGGCCATTAGGTTTTGAGAAAGGTATAATTAGACTGCATGATCATTCAGGTCAGCGAGCACAGTATAGAGAAATATTGCATGGAGAAATAACCTTAATAAGCTAGTCTTGTGGTCACAAGCATCTGAATAATTGTGTCTAGACCAGTGGATGAAGGTGTGCCTGCTATAAAATTCAAACACAAATTTTATGTCATCCTAAAATGGTGGTTTTCACACAGAAATTGTAAATAAAATTATTACCAAAAATGATGACTTTATTTATCATAGCTGTTTGTTGAAAAATCAATATTGAGTATTGGCACTGAGGAAAAGTATATTACATACATGTTTTCAAAATAAACTTTTCTGTGTTAGCTGGAAAAAATAAATTGCTGGTATGCAGGAAGCCTAGTATTTGTTATGAACCATAAATATTTGTGATAAAAACTTAAGTTTTTTGCCACAATATTTTTTTTTACTGCAATGGGTCAGGATAAGGGGTATAAGGCTTTAGTGACCAGCTGCATGTGCAGTAAGTTTGAAAATGTAGTCAGCTGAACAGTCCTCAACAGATGTTGAGGAATTGGTTATATATTCACTTACATAGTTAGGTTGTTTTTTACAGTTGTGAAAATCTGGTTTATGTACATATCAAAGCTTCCAGGATATTTCTTGAAAGTATTAGCAATTCCAAAGGCTAGGAGTGGAAGAGTCTTTTCACAGCACAGTCCAACTGCTGCTGTGGGGTATGTAGGAGTTGTTTTCATAGATTAATGCTAGTGCTTATGTTTTTTAGGATAATTAGCTAACATACAGGAGAAAATGTATTCTGGTGCAGCTGCTAATTATGGTTTCTTTTATTAAAAGGTACATAGAACTGTTTTCAGGTGGTTTAGGGAAAGATTGAGTATGTGTATACACAGGAGTATGGAATACAGGTAAACACGGTACTGATAATAAGCACAGTAAATTTTAGGTAGCATTGTGTGCTATAGACCTGTATAGGTAGTAGAACAAAAAAAATAAGTGGGTTTGTGATACGTTTTGGTGTGGTGGTAGGACAAGTTCTGTAGGACAAGTGTCTGTTTTATCCTTATGTGCAGCACATGTTTCTGAAGCAATACTGCTTGAAGGAGAGCTGGCTTAGGCTCTTATGATCATAGCTATTTTCACAAACAGGGATATCTGTCTTGTATGCTGATCTTTTAGGTATGAAGTAAGGTCGAGTTTTCTTGATGTTAATCTTTTTTGATCAAGGTATAAGCTGAAGGTACAGAGCAGTAGTGAAAACTTCGGGGTGAGCAGGAGCAATGTTGCCAGTAATTTTTCTACAGTCATCCTCAAGTGGTTTGTCCTGTAACTCTTAAATAGCTTGAAGATGATGTGCTTATTCAGAAATATCAGCATCTTGTAATAGCTGGTTTCACAGTTAGGTAGGTAGCAAATATCTTAGAATTTTGATAAATTTGTGGTCTTACGAAATTGCACATTACCTGTGCAACGTACTCTTTTTGCTGCTCTGTAAGTCTTTCTAGGCATATAATAATAGTCTGACTCTGGGTTGTCAGATCATGAGCCACCTGTAGTTGAAGATGGCTGGAAGCTGAGGGAGCATGGTAGCAACTAGAAAAGGTAGCGGCGATTTCAGTAGAAGGTCTTTGCTGGGGTAGTTTTGTTTTGGTTTTATTCAGTCAGTACTGAGTCAGCACTATTATACAATGTGCTGTGGGAAGTGCTCTGTTCTGGCTGGAATGTTAAACTGAGAAGTTCACTAGTCTGATGAGCACACATTTGAAAAGATAAGAGGTAAGAGTTAGGGTTGTTCTCACCATTGCCTCAGTAACGAGGGAGCAACTTCAGTGTTTAATATGGGTTAGTACTTAACATTCTCAATTGTGTTGCTTATTATTGCTATACTCCCAGCTTGAAGCTTGATACAGACCAAATCTGAAACTACCTGTAGTTAAAGTGTTTTAAGAATAGCATTGAGTGTAAGAAGGCTCTTTAGACTTCTGGCTAATGTTTTTTAATATCTAAAGTTACAGCTAATGTAGAAAATTCTTTGTTAGTCATAATCAGGAAATCATTTAGATATTTGTGTCTGTGGCCCCTGTCAGGCAATAGCAGACTTCTGGGTTTTGAAGTTAAAAAACTTTCTAATTTAGGTTAAATAAGTTAGAATTTTAATATGTCAGATTTGCTAGAACTTACAGGCTACAACTTGTCACATGAAGTTTTAACTAAGAAGGGTTTTTTATTGTGGTTTTTTGGGGTTTTTTCGTGTATGCTGTCATTTTGTTCTAGCTGCTGGTAGAACCACTTTTTGAACACAGTATTTTAGCCTGTGGTCAACAATTTGTAATTGTATTTAAGATAAGAAAACTGGATATTTTTACAAAACCTGTCTACTGCTACACTGAGCTTTGGTTTTGCAGGGAGCATACTTGCTTGTCAGTAAGCTTGGATTTGTTCCATGTTCACTGGAAAACCAAAAGAAGGTTGACACGTTCTGTATATTTTCACCATCTTTTTAATTTTCAAATGTGTTGGAGATACACAGGACACTTGTACACAAACCTTTTTCTTCAGTTCAGTATTCTGATAGGTTGTTTCTGCCTTTGCTGTTAGACTTCGGAGAATGAGTCTGAAATTCTAAAAGTCCTTGTGGCTTTTTTGACAAAGAAAAGAGAATACTCAGAGTTTAGAAATTATTATTGTCAGTAAAAAATTGAACTGACACCTAATTTGACTTCAACAAAAAGCTCTGCTGAATTAATGAGGTGGTGGTGTTCACTTTGTGAAACTTCCAGATGCTTTAGAATATGCATGTGAATTGCCAGCTCTGAATTGACGTTTAGGTTACTATGATGGTTTGCTAAAAAAGAGATGGGCGTTTCATGACTTACTGGTCACATGTATGCCCCTGCTAATAGTTGTTCTTTTTTTCACTGGAAACAACAGAATTTTCTCAGATAAAAACCAGTGAACATCTTTCAGTTGACTAGGTTTGAAGCTGTGCTGCTCACAAACGTGGTCTGGTTGACGTTCCAGTCCTTCAGTAGCCAGTGTTAACTGCGTACCTGTGCTGAGGATAAGGTATTGTGTGTTTAGTTCCTTGTGCTCTGACTGTGATTAGATTGACTTTTATTTTTTAGAGGCTCTTGTGCTTTGGCTCCTTTCCAATCATCCTGCTTTACACTTCTGTTGGCAGGATTGCCTATTGCTGTGCAGTGAACTGGGCTGAGGAACTGATCTGGCTATAAGCTGTGTTAGAACAAGTTGCATGAATGTTATTGCTATCCCAGGGAAGGCGGGTATGAAAAAGGAGAATGAAATGATAGTAAGAGCTGCTTGGGCACTGCTGCTGTTCAATGTGTGACTGCAGCCACTCAGACCTCCTCAGCTCTTGTTGGAGCTGCTGGCAGTTTTGTACTCTCCTTTCAAAAAGAAACTCCAAAGTCTCTTTATGGATATCAGAAAGTCTGGAAATGCTGTGCCAAACCCGAAACTTTGAGTGTAAAGCAGACTTTCCTTTTGTTTTGCCAGACTTCTTGGGTACAAGTATCTGAATCAGAAGTTTGTGTTCTGTGCATAGGAAAATCTGCTTGTTTCAGCTGTTCTGTTGGTACTGCAGGTACTCTTGGTATCATGTTGTGGTAGAACACGCTGATCTTTCTTGTCTTGTCAACTTACTGTGACACAGTGTCTTCAGCTTCTGTATGAATCATGGGTTTTAGACAACATCTGTACCATGGTTTCAGCCATTGGTACATACAGAGAGGTGAAGTGAGCTATGTTGTTTTCACATTTCTTCTTCTTTTGTGTTTATTTGGCTTACCCTAGGAGGGTAGGCCTTTCCTGGAAGACCCACAGTTCAAGACAAGCCAAGGGGAAAGAAATACGCATTTTACAGATGACTTTTTAGAGGTGTAAAATGTTGTAATTGGTTATTAGTTCCAGCAGTTCAATTACTGCTTGACCTTTGTAGGCATTTATCAGTATGCTGTCTGACATGGTTGAAGAATAAAACTGCATTGCATTTATATTTGTCCATAAAACACGTGCATCATTTCCACACTTGTAAAGAGCTGTGCAATGTGAGTCTTCCTTGGTAAGTCAGAAGTTGTTTCTAGTGTCTATACAGATTATTTGCAGTTAAAAAGCTTCTTGTCTTTTGAGAAAGACACTGTGAATTCCATCTACTCAAGAATGAATCTACCTTGAGATAAGGTCTAAAGAAAGGGGCTTACTTTAAGAATAGAGAAATAGAGAACAACAAAGCTGTTATGCATGAATATTGAAAAAAAAATTTGTTTAATGATTTTTAAAAAACTTTTTCAAGCATGCTCAACAAATTTGAAGTTGAAATACATCTCACTGGCTGCATTCCTTTGATGTTGGCTAATTCCTTTTGAAGAGGAAAACAGTCCTATGCAGAACATAAAATCCAGTGCAAACTCCTGGCTTTAAGAATTAGCACATTTTTTAATAAAAAAAGGAAGGTAATCTGAAATTAATTTGTGCTTAAACAGCATAACTGTGTACAAACAAGCTCTGTTTTACAATTCCTTGTGATTTTAAGAACATTTACCTTCAGTTCACTAAAAATAAATCAACAAGAATGATCCCTTTACTTTGGCAATGAGTTCAGTTCTGCTTATCATGCTTTTAACTATCTGTGCACATTGTATAGTGGGATTGCAAATGGACTGCAGAAAAACACCCAGCCACCTTCAAGTATTGTCCTGAGTCCCAGCCTCTGCAGTGTAACCAAATAAACAAAACAAAAACATGCCCAACCAAACACTCTTGCAATTCTCATCAGCCTGAAATGTTTCTAGAAATTGAGAATGTTGTTCAGGTGGTGGAGAGAGAAGTCTGGAGATGCTTAATAAACTATAGTGTTACATAGAGAATTCTGCTCTAAAATATGACCATATCACAGCAGTGTTATAAAACAACTGGTGATATTTAACTTTTTGGTTAAGTGATTAAGCATTTAGCATTTTAGGAAATCTTTTGAGAAAGATCTGTTTAATTGAGCAGAAAGAATGTATTGTTAAAAATTATAGCTAGTAGGAGTCCAAGCCTGAAGCCAGTTAATACTCTCTTTTTTTGATAATTTCATTGATGTGAATTTTTTAAAAGCAGATGTCCTTCTGGTCCTGTTTATCATTCTTGTTATAACAACCAGCTTTCTCCAGTTAAGTTTATACAGTTAATTTCTGCAGTTAATACAGTTGTATTGGGCATCGCGATTGAAGTAGCTCAAGCTTCTGCTCTATGCCCTTGAAACAATGTATTTATGTAGAGTTCCCTAAACTTATCAGAGTTTCTTTTTTGCATTTTACCCTTATTTGTCCATGCAAAAGAAGGGTGGAAGTTGTCATTTTAAACACGTTTGCTTGACTGTTTACATCCACTTCCTGCTTTCCCTTCTGAAGGTGGTTGGTGGTGCCATGGAAGAAGAAGCTGGATCTCAGGAGATGGGGATGAATAACCAGGATCAGCTGGTGAAGAGCAAGTGCACTGAGTTGTCTGATACAGTGTTGCAGTAT
This sequence comes from Corvus kubaryi, assembly GCF_017639235.1. Classification (NCBI taxonomy): domain Eukaryota; kingdom Metazoa; phylum Chordata; class Aves; order Passeriformes; family Corvidae; genus Corvus; species Corvus kubaryi. Next base: position 13,490,170 of record NW_024580667.1, on the reverse strand, counting down.
CCACAGTCCAACTGTTACAGCTTGGAAACCACCGGCACATTGGAAGAAGCAGAATATATCACAAAGAATAGAAAGCACCCAGGGTCCACGTGCTGCTCCCAAGAGTCCCGTGAGGAGACTCCTGGGAGAGAAGAGGCCCGTACTGATCCGCCTGATGGCCAACAAGATCCTGAGAGTGAAAAGCACAAAGAGAAGACTTTGGGTGTGTTCTCTTTGGCATTTTGATTTTTAAATGGCTTTAATGTTTTTGTAAAATAGCTATGGATTTGCTCTTTGTCTCAAATTTACTCTGTAGCCAAAAACTTGTCACCCGTAACAGGCTATTTTGAGAAACTCTATGTGCACTTCTGCTTGGGAAAGACAGTTCTTAATGCATATGTAAGACTCCTTCAGCTGGCAGTGCTATTTTTACAGGAATGTTAATAATAATAACGTGGTAATTGCTAATCAACTTTTTTAACTTTCTGGTTTAAATCTGGGGTTGCAGTGTTCAATGCTGCCAAAGCACAGCTGATAATTAAATTCTAAATGCTTATTAAGAACATATGTGCCAATATCCTTTATTAGTGAAACTTAACCTTCTAGATGTCATTTTTTTTCAGATTTTTCTTTTTATCTGTGCAATTATAAAACAAAAATATTTTTGTGTTTTTATATTAAAGTAATTTTTGCTATCCTAGCTGTTGAATGGCACGTAGGGCAAGACAAATTTATTCTTGCTGTGATGACTTCCCATTTGTCATCAGTTAGGATTATGCAGCTGTCAAACTAGGGAACAACTTAAATCACACTAATTTCTCATGGATCTATATTTTACTTCTAAAGACAGGCTGCTTTTCTGGTATGTGGTTTTTCTTCCTCAGTATCATTGTCTTTCATCCATTTCATAGGAAAAGAAGTGTTATTATTAATGCAAGCCTTGAACACACTTTCTACTCCAGAAGAAAAGCTGGCAGCTTTGTGCAAGAAGTATGCTGATCTGGTAAGTAATTTGTAAAGATAGCAGAAGTTATTAATGTGTTAATATTAACTATGGAATGCAAGAACAACTAATGCAGGACAGTTAATGATTTTGAGTATTTTACAGTGTTGATAAAAAAGACCCTCAGGCTGACTGAGTATTGCTTCAGCCAAACTTTCATGTAGTCGTTTCACTTCCACATGACTGCCCAAATCCAAAGAAAAAATAGGTTTTGATAACTTGGTGTTGAAGCATAATACTAGGATTAACAGAAAAGTTGTGTTCTTTTGGGAGTAATTATTTTCCTAGTTGTTGATAATGCTTCTGTGCTAGTGTTTTATCATTGTAGGATAAAGAGAAAGAACATACTATCATACAGAGATTTGGGGGGCGGAATGTTCAGTTATATTTAACTCTTCAGTGATTTTTGGGGAATGTGGGATGTTGGAAAGATTTAGGTTTAATTTGGTTTTGTGCTTTCTGATCATGTAAAGGAACGGAAAGAATGGGTTGCATTTCTTCAGTAACAAACCAAAAAGAAGCAGTTCATAAAGTTCCCGCCTCAAGTATGCTAAATGATAATTTATTCTCTAAATTGATCACAAAGTTGGGGAGTTAGAGGAGAGGGTTCATAAGCTTAATTTCCAGAATGTTCTTGGAGATAGCAACACTTGACTCGTTTGTCTTTAGACAGGGACAGACAGGAATGGAAAGACTGGAAGTCCTGTGTGTATATGTTTTCCCACCATATTTGTAGCTATAAAATGAATGTGAACTAAAGAGATTACAAAAGCATAAGTTTTCTCAAGCTGTCAAGTGTATTATATGCAAATATTTCTGAAAATGACATAATGGCTGCACAACATGGCATAACTCTTCTGAAATAATTTTTTTTCCTTTGAGATTTATACTATCTCCAGAACTTTGAGGATGATCTAGGAGGTAGTCTTTTTACTCACAGAGGCAATATTGATTACTTAAGAACAGACTTAGATTATTTTTATTGAGGAGATCGAGTCCTCCGTGGAGGTATTACATTTTTGCTTTGTTTTCCTTGCTCTCTCTCACAAGCTCTTGGTTCACGTGAGTGCATTTCCTTTAAAATTAGTAGCTTCTCTAAGAAGTCACTTTCATTTAAATGAGAAACAATAATAGTTCTGTGTTGTAACTCAAGGATGGAGAACCCACCTAAAAAATGAGCTTTGATATTGTGAGAGGAAAAAAATGCCGTAAGTTAGTTGTTTCTTATGAGCAATTGCTCGTGCATGCGATGCCTTTTCTATTTAAGCAAACTGCTCCCATGTCACCTCACAGTGGTCATGAGGACCTGCATGAGGAGCTAGGCCAGCATGAATCTCTTGATTCTGCAGAAAGAAAAGAGTCAGCCCTATTTTCACTTCAAGTTTTATTATTGAAAGAAAGATCTCAAAACGATTAGGAAACAGCTAGACCAAATAAATTGTCATTTCCTTCAAGAAGCTTGGCAGTCAGAAGAGATGTGTTCTCGTTTTTTGCCCTCGCAGGAGAGGATCAATAGACCACAGGCGGAGAAAGCATTCACAGTCACCATCCTGGAAAACCACTTGCTTTCCCCATGATGCTCAGAATGGCTGAGGAGCTGGGTGGGAGCTTGTCTGGCTGTAAGAATAGCTCTGTTTCAGCTAAATGAGTTTGAGAGATGCTCCTGTTCCACTTAGAATGTTTAGGTTGGATCTGATTGTGTTCCTTTTAAGATGCATTCTTTTCTTCATGCTAGTGGTGGGAACCACTGGCATACATGTCGGCTTTAATGCCAGCAGAGGTTTGAACTGTTTATGACAGTGCACCTACAATGCTTTTTTTCTTTTTTTAAAGATTCATCATCTTTAAAGCTCACTGTCAGGTTTTTCAGTGGTGTCTCATGAAAAGGACTGTACAATGAAGGTAGGAATGCCTCTCTCCTGGCAAAAGATCTTCCACAATTTTTTTTTCCGTAATTTGGAATCTATCAGGAGATCAGCCTGTGATGCAGGAAGGTTTGCATCCTTGATGATATGTCTCACACTGGCACACTTTTACAGGCCTGACGTTTCATAGGTGTGCAGACAGCACAGCCACTTGAAGTGGTGTTTTCTGGCCATGCAAGAAAAGGGCTTTTTATGTTTGGATGTGAAAATACTCCCCTAATATTCCTTTTCTCTAAACTAGATTAAAGACACATTTAATTTACTGTTGTTGTGGAATCCTTGACTTTATTCTTTCTTCTGTGCTTCAGCATTATTTTGAGCTCTTTCAGAAAACCAGCACTGTATTATTTTTCTGTCATGGTTATGTTCCTCATTGCCAGCCCTCTTTTCCTGTGGTGTCCCATGGCTGAGGCACTATCTAATAAGAAACAGTGTAACACTTAACATTGTTGCCTTCTTTGCAAAGAAACAGACTCTGAATAATACCGTTTCTCAGGGAGCCCAAAAATCATGTATAATGGAACATACTCTGTGAGATACTAATGCAAGAAACTTCTGTTCACTGGATATTCACAGAATAGATTTTTAAGTATGTATGCAGTTTAACTGTGTCATCTACCATGTAGACAGCCTAAAGGAAATAGAACAAAAAAATTGCGTCAAATGGTTGAGACTGCAGATCTCTTTAAGTCATCCAAGTCCGGACTATGTAGTTTTAATAGTAACTGACCTGATTTGTCAGGGCTGCTGGTTTTGTCTGTTCTTTTCTGAAATACCTTAGCATTTTACGAACTTGTATCAATTACTGCGTCCCTTCGTAGGAGCTCCTGCTGACAAGGAGCTCTGTGGTTTTTCTTCTTGATAGCAAAAACAAGACCTGTTGGATAAACAGTTGCATGTGCTTTCAAGATAAGAGTGGGAAAAGTTGTGACTTGTTGAAAAGCCAGTCTCAGCTGGCTTTTAATTGTATCTGCCACATTTTCCTTTCAGAGGGCTACTCTTACCCCGGAGATGAAAGCAGGCTGATAGCTTGTGGTCAACGACAGGTCCATGCTGCCTGTTCCTCAAAGGCAAATGTTAAGTTGGAATTTGTGTATTTTCATCCTCTGTCCTTACACGTTTAGAATTGTCTGTAGGATGATGGTAGTTTCTCTTTAAGATCAACTTGGGGCCTTAATAAAATTTTACTTCCTTGTTTTCATCCAAAATGCTCAAAAGTTTCTTCAGTGTGCTCATCTAGATGCATAAAGATGGTTTCACCTATGTTTATTTAACAAATTTACTCTCTAACTATAGTTGGAGGAGAGCCGGAATGTTCAAAAGCAAATGAAGATACTGCAGAAGAAGCAAGCACAAGTTGTGAAGGAGAAAGTCCACTTGCAGAGTGAGCATAGCAAGGCCATTTTGGCACGTAGCAAACTGGAATCTCTCTGTCGGGAACTTCAGCGTCATAACAAAACTTTGAAGGTTAGTTTACTTACATAAATGACTGTGCTGCTGGTGACTGAAATCTTACCCATCACTGCTTAAAATCAGGACTGCTGCTTTTTTCCTTGTCACTTTGCCCATTACCTGTATATGTAGGAGATGAGTGGCATGTAATGTAAGCATAGCTGATTTTAATGTAAAGAGTACAGGGATAGTTAACTTGCTGATCTTCTCCTTTTCACTCTGAAACGAGTTCATATTACTTGCAGTATTTGATCTTGTCATATTTGTTTCTGGGAGCAGTGCTGATGACTGCTGGAAAACATAGCACAAGTGAAATAATAGCAGCATGAAATAGCAGGGTAACCAAAAAGCTTAATTCTGTCAGAATATAATCGATGGGAGTGAAATGGAAGAGAGCCAAGAATCTGTGATTGCTGTATGAAATTGCATTATAGTAGCAATGCTGGTTTTTGCATCTGGATAATGCTGACATTTGCAAAGGTATTTATGTAGCACCTTAATACCAGCCTTTGAGTAATGTTGGTAGTGGTAAAGACAAAAGTTTCTAAAAGTTTTGCAATTTCTAGATTCTTTGTTCCACACACTTCACATGGGTAGCATTGGCCTATTATAGTCATGGTTTATATTAGTTCTAGCACTCTAGAAATGGAAACTGTACAGAAATGAATTACTGCCATTGTTTCTGACTCAAAAAGTGCATGGTTTGACCTGAACACTTCTAATATTTTATATTTAAATATTTAATGAATATTTATTCATAAAAGGAAGAAAACATGCAACAAGCACGTGAAGAAGAAGAAAGACGGAAAGAAGCAACTGCACACTTCCAGATCACACTGAACGAAATTCAGGCCCAACTGGAACAGCATGATATACATAATGCCAAGCTCCGTCAGGAAAATATTGAACTGGGGGAAAAACTGAAGAAACTCATTGAACAGTATGCATTGAGAGAAGAGGTGCTTACAGTACTCTTGTAATGGGATTTTATTAGTTCCTCGACTGTAAGGATCAGATAATTATTGAAAGGGGACCAAAACCCCCTCATGTTTCACAGCCATTTTGTATTTGTAATTTTTTAAATTATTCTTTTTACTTCACTACTGAGGAAAATTTAGGAGCTGTTTGGCTCACTGTCTGCCTTTTCTGACTGGTTTTGAATATCTAAGTTCAGGAAGCATTGGAGAAGGTCTTTCACAATAAAAGTAATCAAATAGAATTAAGTTGTCCAGAGATTGTGGAACCTCGGCCATTAGAGGTATTCAGAACGCAGCTGGGCAAGGTGTGAGTAACCTGATCAAGCTTTGAAGTTGACCCTAATTTGAGTGGATTAAATGGCCTCCAAAGGTTACTTCCAACATAAATATGTATTAATAGTTGAAGTTCTTCAGAGTTATAATTTCACATTATAATGGGAGGGCATATAAGACTTATTCTGTCTTATTTCTTCTACTTCATTAAGGTTGGGGTCTTTCTGGGAAGCTCCTTTGTGTACATAGCTGCTCTTGTTGGCACAGAACTGAAGTAAGATATCATGCTGTAAGAACATATTTGGCCTGGTGTCATAGAAGTGTCTCTACTCTAGGGCTAACTGAGCTGTCTCTAATTGGCACCAAGATGTGAGCTAGCTGCTGTAAGCTAGCATGATGGCAAACAGCCAGTTCTCCTTGTCCAAGAAAGAACTGAGCTGCATGGAGTTCTACGACTAACATTAGTTGGCTGCTGCTTAGCTGGCACAGGAGGTTTGGAGTATAATTTCTCAACTGTTTCTGGGAGGTTGTTTTTTTGTTTTGTTTTTAATCTGAATCAGTTAGTTGGAAAGCTCTCTGTAGGCTAATTCCATACCTTGTGCAATCATGGAATATTTGTATCTACCATGAGACTATATGGGGAAGAGAAAAGACAGGAAGCTGCCTTGTGTTACTTTATGGATGGAAGTAATACTGCAAAATGCAATGATCTGTGGGATTTCATCAGCTAAATAAACTGTTGTTGCAAACTTTGCTCATTTTGAGCTTTTTTAATTATGAAGACTAGAGCTTTCAGAAGTAACACAGTAAGGGTTAGAAGTAGATAAACCAACTTCAGAAGCAAGGATGTAGACTACTTGCCACAGGATTTTTGCAATGTCTGATGTGAAGTGACTGACAGTGTTGTACCAACTTAGTGAAACAGGCATCTTGCTTCCATGAAAGACAAAAAAGGGTAATTACAGCATATGGAGATAAAGGGGGGGAAAAGCATGTAAATCAGTCTTTTACCACTTTCTCTTTTGCATGAAACTTTTAAACAATGTGCATCTCTCCAAACACTACACTTGCCTTCATTGACCAGCAGACTATCTATGTTTGACTACTATGATTTTCTTTTTTCCTTTAGCATATTGATCAAGTGTTCAAACATAAGGAACTGCAGCAGCAACTTGTGGATGCCAAACTTCAGCAAACTACCCAACTTATTAAAGAAGCAGAGGAAAAACATCAGCGAGAACGGGAGTTTGTAAGTGAACTCTATATATGTTAAAAGAAATAAAACCCACCAAACCAGACATTGCCTGATTTAAAGCAAATACAGCAAATTGAGAGGATTTTCTTTTAAAAGTTCAGATAGATTTCAACAAGGAGACTGAGATTTAAGTTTTGTATATGATGCCTTTAATATTGATGTCTATGCTAACAGGCAAGTAATGTTACCTGTTTGCATTTTCTCAGGAAATATGCTGAATATCAATTAAATTTCTCTTAGACTGGGGAACATGCTGTGAAACACCAAAAGTACTTTCTGTGGTCAAGAGTTGTAACCTTTGTTTTTATGCTATAAGAAATAACAAATACGGAATAAAGCACCTGTTTTTTCTACTCTGTTTGCCCCCCAAATTGTGTGTGTTGTTTTATTTCCATGTTGATAATCAGCAATGTACTTGCAGTCTTCTCAGAAGTTTTCTTCCAATGAATCTGTAACTTCTAGACAAAAAACCTTGTTTTTTCTGGATGATCTTAAAATGACCATGCAGTGTTGGATTCTTTTATTTTTTTTAATGTAATTTCTGAGTCATAAGCAGATGAAAATCTCTTCAAATATGAACCTACAAAATGGTGTCAAGTTGAAGTAAAATTGTTTTGAGCTAATCTGCAAAGATAATATTTTGACTGAAGAAATGAAAGTGGAAAATAAATTCGAGCGGTTACAAGCCAGTTATAAATTACATACAGTTTGTTAATTAACTATTCATAATTTAGCAGTTCTAACTTTCTAGAGAAATAGAAACGCTGACTCATGTTACCAGTTAGAAAAATGTCTCAATAAAAATCTCTGCATGCCGTCACATGCTTTAAACTGTGTATATGAAAATACAGTGTAGTAATAAAAAAAGCCTATGTGAGAAAACATGGTTGAATAGCCCTTAGGTGATGTTAATGTTTGTTCATTTTTAATCATAGATCAAGTTAAGCCATTTTTGGGAGTACTTTTGTTCATTATGTGGCTTTTTGCATTATTTTTTAGCTGCTAAAAGAAGCTACAGAGTCCAGACACAAATGTGAACAGATGAAGCAACAGGAAGCTCAGCTGAAGCAGCAGGTATCTTTTTTTAATGGAGAGATCTTCAGTAACAGTTCCAAAAAGAAAATACCAAGAGATTTGTGACTGTAGTGAACATAATGCAACATCTGAAAAAACTTAATATTCATCAGATTCTTGTGAAGAGTACTTTGCATTTTTTAAATTGAGTCTTAAATTTAATTTCCAATAGGTAACTTTTCAGTAGCAAAGCATGAAATATAAGTTGTAAAGAATCAATGTTTTGTACTTGCTGTTTAATACGTCTGGAGAGTACTGTTCCTGGAAGGTGCTAAACATTGAATTTCTGGAGTTTAGTGCTCTTTTAAATTAATAGTGTTAATACTACAAAGACTAGAATGTAGGAAAGCTTAAGAAGTAAAGCTTAGGAAAGCATGGCTTCTCTGAAAATATTGTTCTCTTGTGGCTGTAAAGAGTTGTGTGGGGATTTTTACTCAGGCAGGTTTTAGAATCTGTTTCCATCACCACCTGTTGTGGAGGATTGGGAGCAACCAATGTCACATTTATCCCTGTAGTTATTCAGACTTAGTAACCTGACTATCTCTGTCCACAGACCCTGCTGTCTTCAAATTATTTTCTTGTTGTAATGTAAATGCTACAGCAAAATCCCCTCTGAGAGAGGAGAGATGGTCTCCAGTTTTTGTGCTTTGGTTCTGGATCACCTGCAGTCATTGACCACACGTGAGCTCAGCACGAGGCACAGGGAAATGGTAGCTCCAGCCAACACCAGAGCAGTGGGAAGCAGTAGCCATTCTGTTCACTGTGTGTGTTCACTGTGTGTCACTGCTTCATTTGAGGTTTTGTATGAAGTCTCTGTCCTGGTTTCAGCTGGAATAGAGTAAATTTCTCTTCTGTAGCTGTGTTTTGGATTCATCATAAGAATAGCATTGACAGCACACGGATGTTTTGGCTGTTGCTAAATTGTGATTACCTTGAGTCAAGGGCTCTTTTATGTCTTACGCTCTGCTACCGAGGAAGGACACAAGAAAACCCAAAAAACTGGGAGCATAGCTGGGACAGATGACCCTGTCCAAAAGGCCAAAGGGATATTCTAGACCAGAAAACACGCCCAGTATATAATATAATATAAACTGGGGGAGCTACCCAGAAAGGGAGTTGATGTGGGCTTGGGAATGGGGTCTGGCATGATTGGGCAATAGGTGGTGAGCAACTGTGTTGTGCATTACTTGTTTTTTCTTTTTTGTAATAATTATCATCATCATCTATTATTATTGTGTTATACTTTGTTTCAATTATCAAACTGTTCTTACCTCAACCTACAGTTTTGATTCTCCTCCCCATCCCACTGGGGTGGGGAGTGGGGATGAGTGAGCAGCTGTGTGGTGCTTAGTTGCCAGCTGGGCTTAAACCATGCCAGTGTCTTTGAAAGCTGTTCCATGCCCTTTTTTCACACTTACTGGACCCAGTTCTTTCTGAGGCTTTCCAGGAGTTAGGTTTAAAGCACGTGTGTAGTTAGATGTAATCATACACATCTCTATTGGACTTGAACACAGGAATATCCAGATACTTCCAAATATTTTTTTTGCCATGCTTAGTCTTTTATGATTTTTTTTCCAAGTTGATTACCCTTTATTTAAAATCTCACTGCCTTTTCTGTTGTTTTTAATAGTTACAATGGGTATAATTAGTGGTTTCTTGGGGACAACAGATCTTTTTTTATGGAATATGATGAACTAGAAGGTTCAGTGACAATAATGGCAAAGAGCCATGATGTACTGCTGACAAACTAGGCTGATTCCTGTTAAAAAATTCCCTTTACTAATAGAGCAAAACACAGTATTTCTATGCTCTGAATTGTATTGTCCTGCAACCCCCAGTGTAAGAATTGAGAAAACCTACTGTTCTTCACTGGGAGTAAGAAGTTACTGCTAAATGGTAATGTATTCTTAGAACATCAAATCCCACACTGATTAAGAATTATTTTTAAAAACGATGTTATTAAACATATTTTGCAATTCTTTCTTGGTGATTTATCTTGCAGTGCAGGGCAAGAAGATTTTCTGTCATTGAATGTTAATGCTCTTCACTTTTCAAAGTGTAGTGCTTTTCACTGTTACGTTAATTTCTTTTCAATATTCACTTTCCATGATTTTTGCTCACTGGGTAGATTACATTGGTTGTGAATGTGTATTTTGATTTCTGAAATCAATCCTGTTTATTTTGTCCCAGCCTTGGTTATTAGCTTTGGCTGGTTAAGGTGGAAAGGTAGGTAATTCCTAAGTTTTAATTTCACTAACCAAGTGCTGAATTTCCTGTATATGTGTATGTCCACAGATTTTTTTTTTTCCCCAGTGGGAAAGTAAAAATGAGGTAGTGATGAACTGTGATGTCTTCCAACGTTTAGTTAAACATAATGCTCTCTTTACTTCAGAATACACTGCTGTTCTATAAACACAGACCTCTAGTTCACATATAATTTGAACAGCACATTTTCAGACTAGGTCTGCATGTTCCTCAAATGGAAATTGTACTGTAGTTTAAAAAAAAAATAGGAAGTTCATGTTTTACTATTTCTAATTTCATTTTGTCTTGTACCTACATATTTTTGTATTTGTATACACTGTTCAGATTAATGTTCCTGCCTCTTTTCCAATAGCTTTCTCTTTACATGGATAAGTTTGAAGAATTCCAGACCACCATGGCAAAAAGTAATGAGCTTTTTACAACTTTCAGACAAGAAATGGAGAAGGTATTTATAGTACTACCTAGTTTCATAAAAAGTAATACAGAAATGCATGCTGTTAGTGGGTTGCATTTTAGATTTTATAAGCATTTGCCTTCTGAAAATAGAAGGAGTATTCTTACAATTTCACAATTTCATTTGGATCAGAAGATAGGGTATAAGAATTATGGAAGAGAATTATGTCATTTTTTTTTCTGTTTTTTGACACAAATAATACCTAAATTGTAATTTCAGTATTTTACCAAATATTGCTTCTCATTCTCTTTGGCTGTGCTTATGTTTTAAAACTTTTCCTGGAGCTTTTTATTACTTGTACTTGAAAGTTGATAGTCTGTTTCTTTTAAGACTCAATCTTGTTTTCTTTGAATGCAGAATCTATATTTTTTGGGTTGATTTTGTTCAGAAGCACGTCTCCAAAATAACTTGTTCAAACTGGACTTGGAAAGTAATGCTAAGAAGTCAAATTACTCATGTAATATACTCGTGTTGCAACACAAGCCACAGAATTAAATCTTTTATTTATCTTTTGTAGATGACAAAGAAGATTAAGAAACTGGAAAAGGAAACCATTGTGTGGCGTACAAAATGGGAAAACAACAACAAGGCTCTTCTGCAAATGGCTGAAGAGGTAATCATGTTTTAAGCAGCAGTATGGCTCAGCTAGAGTCTGAGTCCTAGAGAGCTTCATACATTATTTCAGTTTTAGAGAACTGGAAATAATACACTGTAGCCTCTTCTTGGGTTGTCTGCGTTACATTTCTTATTATGTAAGGTATTGTCAGGCATTTCAGGCATGGGAAATGGAAGGCTGTTATGTAAATCTAAGCTGATGGCACAAGAAAAATTGAACCTCGTCTTTGCTTACTGTGTAATTGGTGGGATAATGTGTATGAAATCATACTAGCTGAAGGAATTGACTGTATTCCAATATGCTGAGCAAAGTTCAACCAGTGCTGTGATAGAAATCTGTTTGAAATACATGCGATTGACATGAAGGAAGTAACCCCTGTGTGAGGTATCGATTGCTTTCTTGCATTGCTGCTGCTTTTGAGGTCATGAAATGCCATTACTTACTTGTAGTCTGGCAGGAGCTGCCCAGTGCAGCTGTGCCTGCGCTGTCCAAGGCCTGGTTCAGGTATGTGAGGTCTGGCCTTGGCAAACTGTGCTTGATTTGAGTAGGTTCTGCTGTACTGCTGTTTACCTTTCCCTCCCTTGTTATAAGGAGCTAATTAGGAGAGCCACGAGTATGGTACATTCTGGCTTGGATTCTGCTGATGGATTGGGGATTTCTTACTTCCGTGCCCTTCTCCTCCCTATAGTTGCCATTATTTGGGTTGTAGTTGATTGACAGTGTTATGGGATTTCATAGTTAGGGTCCTGTTTGATGCCCAGCCCTTACTTACAGTTAGCATTAAGTGGTTATGTAGTTCTCATTGCTTGTTTTTAAAGGCATCCATTTCCACTCCAGCTCACGGTTAGGTGAAATATTCTGAGGAATTGGCTCTAGTTCAGCTGGAATTTGGCCTACTGGATTATTTAAGACTTAATATTCAAGATTAAATAGTGGTGATTCTTTTCATTAATTTGGGGGGGGGGGGGGAAATGGTTGTATCACAGAATTTTTATTTCCTTTGTCCTTCAGAAAACAGTAAGAGATAAAGAATACAAAGGCTTTCAAATAAAACTGGAGCGTTTGGAGAAGCTATGCAGGGCCCTTCAGACAGAAAGGAATGAGCTGAATGAGAAGGTGGAAGTGCTCAAGGAACAGGTTTCTCTTAGAGAAGCAGATGTGGATCTGGCTGTGCAGGTGTTGCAGTCCTGCACACTCAATTCCCATGAAGAGCTGGGAACTCCCATTGACACGGAACCAGGAATCCAACCCGATGCGGAATCGTGTGCGGCCAATAGCTCCGAAAAGACTGTCTCAACAAGTCCTGTTCCTGGCACTGAATCTGTAGACTAAAATGAAGTGTAAACACTGTATTGAGAGATATATTTTGTGTAAAACTTTCTCTGTTGGTGGTAACTATTTGGTTTTGTGGTGAAAATTTTCTTACTTTTTCTACCATATCTGTATTTTCTTAGAACTACTGGACTTATGTGGTACAGGAAGCTGCATAGCAGCTTTAAATAGCTTAAACTATAAATTTTCCACAACTGTGTTGCACATCTGCCTCATTTTTTAAAAGAAAATATTTTTCCATAAAAGGATGCATGTGCGTTTCCTCCCCACTACACAAATCACTGTCATGGAAGACTGTGTACAGATCTAATATCGTTTGGGGAAAATGGTGACAGCAAGTCACTCTTTTGTTTTAAAGAACAGCACTCTGGTTTTGTTCATTGATTTGCCACTCACTATACTAAAGATTATCAATTTTTCCAGTAAATTTATCTACATAAGGATGTCTAACGGCCAGTAAAAAAGTCAGCTTTCCTCCTATATATGTTTTCATATATATGAATGGAAAAGTAAAGGTCCAGAATATAGTAAAAGATACGTTTAAAGGGTTTTATGTACTTCGTGGTATGAAAAAACAGCTTTGAAATACATTAATTTGCAGCTGGTGAAACAGGGTGTACAGCTTTTTGCAGATGTCTCAGGGTTGTGTTGTAAAGGTTAGTTTGGACTATTTGCCCTACCTGTGAACATGTTAAATATGTGTTGGAAAATGTACAGTGATGCTACCGAGTGGGATTTGGAGCTGTGGAGCTTGTTGCACAGGTGTTGGTCACATGCTTCCTTCTTAGCTGCAGTGTGTCCACCACATGATTATCCTGACTAGAGAAATCCATTCATGTCTGAGCAAACCTCTGGATTACCTGAAGAGCTGGCAAATAAGACACTTCCTGCTGGAGGTGTGGAAGACGGGAGTCTGGCATACAGACTTCCTCTAACAGCCAGGTATGCGATGTATTTAAGTGTTAGTTAAGATTATAGTGGTTATAATTGAACATGAAGATTCAGATACTTTTCCTGAAGTACAACATGGAATTTCCTGCATGTTCAACCTCAAAGCTGCACCAGTTGGCAGAGTGCCTTCCCAGTCAGGTTATCTATTAAAGATGGTACTTCACATTCTTAGGCTAACATACCACAAGCAAAGCCCCCTTGTTAACCTTAAACCATATTGTATTTTCCTAGAAAATTTGATATCCACATTATGACTTCTTTTCTTGAAAGGAACTAGGACCAACGTTTATTTTTTAGCAAGGCAATGTGATCTAACTACAAGCTACCCCGAACTTTAATTCCCATGCATTTACTTTCTAGTTTTGGTTACTGTCATTATAAGAAATATGAACATGTGTAGCCTTTTCTGGTACTTAAAGTTTTTTGCACTTACTTGGGAGGGGATTTCTGAATCAAGCACATCTCAACGAGCTTCCCACCCCCATTGCCCTTGGCAGTTCAGTGGCTAAGTTACTTAAATGTTCAGGCTGCACTGAGCTCCCAGTCCTTTTCCTGTAGTGATGTATGTTGAAATAACTTAGCTGTCTCGGAGAGAATGGTTATGTAAGGCCTAACACATGTGTTAGCTCATACCACTAAGAGGAACTGTGCAAAACTGACATTTCTGAAATGGAGTAAATGGGAAGCTGGCCATCTTTCTCCTAAATTTTTGTGGGTTTGGTGTTTGTCGTCCAAGCACAATGCAGGAATGAAAAGAAGGTAGCAGTGAGCAGTCAGGTTAGATTCAGAGCTTTGAAATGTTGATCGTGCAAACCCTGTAGCATAAAAATAACTGGAAAGAAATATTTCAGACTTGCTGTTCAAATTACTTGCTTTATAGAACCAAGCTTGAAAAAAACAGGTGGTGTGAGAACTGGTTTTCAGCTAACACTAAGTATGATGTAATTTTCCTGAGGAAAAGTGCGAAACTTTGTATCTGGTGCATCATACCCTTGGCAAGGTAGGACATGCAGTTTTCTATTTTTACAATTTGTTATTTGGACATTTGTATTCTGAACAATTCTTTCGGTAGTACTTGTTCTACATGGAGGCAAGAGAGTTTTTGGACCCTGCTGCAAGAATAAAATAAAGGGCTTTTAGAGACACGACAGATGTATAGAACAGCAATACAAGTATCTTTGTCACTGGCTAAATATGTAAATGAAGCAGAATGCCCCAGCTGAAAGGCTTTTAAAACGGGGATAGCTTCTCTCTTTTCTACTACCATCAACATACCCTTATCATAGCAACTTATCTGGCCAAGGCAAGCTGTACTTCGCTTCCTGGAACCAGTCAACAGAGTTTCATGCATTGCTTAAAAAGTGTTGTTTTAAAAAAAAATACAAATTGATGTAAGGGATAAGCTCAGCACTGTCACTGATCTGCCATACTGCAGGCTATTGCACTGCCAGGCTGCAGCCGAACGGGCTCCAGTAGGGTTTTTAAGTAAACTTGTATTACTGCCTTTCTCCCACTACTACAAACCATTTAACTCGGGATGTAAAGTGATGCAGCCTGAGATGAGTGTGTCTGATTGTCAAAACTGGGGCCTGGTCAACAGTTTCACCACGATTAAGCTGCAAGAAGCTAAATTGTATGTGATTCAAGACCCAAATACGTGTATAAATACACACGTAAGTTAGGGCTGTATCTCTATTGTTTTGTCCTTCCTTTCATTACACCTGGTTATGTTACAGTTCAATTCTCAGGTGTTGCAGAAAATCTACCTCTTTGGACTGTAGATGGAAATAACTGTGAAAAAAGTGATGCAGAAATCTAGTTTGTGCTAAACACACTGCTTTATTTTTACAACCCATGTCTGCTTTCATGAGGAAAAGTGATAAATGAACAGGCAGTCTTTGTTTTGCTTTTCAAAAACATTTTGTAGAGATTTTTCACTAATGTGAATCTGAAATTTTATCTACTCAATTCTGTATAGATTAAGTAAATAAGTATGCTTAATATATTGGACTCTGAGTTTTTCTTTCACATCATACTCATGTCTTCTGACTGAATCTGCTGAAACTGTATTTATTTGAAAAGTCAACAGTGAGAATTAAAAGATGTGAAATTTGATTTCAGGCGTATTGTTGGAGTGAGCTGCCCTGGGAAGGGGCTGTTCTGGGGTCGTGGCAGTGACTTGCACGTTCCTGGTGGTGTCTGGTGGGAGCAGCCCGGGGCAAGGGGTGAGTGGGTGCTGCACTCTGCTCACCTGACCTGGAGTGTCTTAAGGTGACGGTCACTTGAATGATGGAGAGCTGGAGCTCTGGCTGAACCTGCACCTGCCTGCTTTGAATTCTGCTCGTGCCTTCTCTCTCTAAAAACCTATCCATCATAGTTCACTTGGGTGCACTGTAAAAAAGTACCGGGACTTAGGCTAAAAAATGTTTCCTAGTGAGTTTATCAAGTGCTCCACACTGTGTCATACTATGTGGGATCATTTGTTCCTGACGTACACTCCCTCCTAGTTTCCTAATACTGAAAAGTGTTCTGTTGCCTTTTTTTGGCATATTCTCTAACATTTGGCAACTTCCCTAAATTGGGTTTTGTTTTGGAACTCGTTTTGAGTTCAGTTTTCCTTTGTGTCTATTTTTTCTAGGTAGCATTTGGAACTGCTCTACAACAACATACTCTGGTGTGCTCTATGACTCTTTAAAGATAGTACTAATTTTTTAATTTTAAAAAGTTTATTAACTTGCTTGAAGATACCCATTGTATAAAAGGTGAGCAGCAGAGTTCCTAGCCCTGAGCCATTTTTAGAGCTGTGCCAGGTATTTTGAAATCCAGCTATACTGTCTGGTCTTAGTGCTTTCCTTGTACTTCAGAGTATTCCTTTATATCTGAGACTTGTCTCCTCAAAGGTGCTGCCTCTGCTCCTGTGTAAACACCTCTTTCTCTCTTTTCTTCCAGTGCATGCTGATACAGAAGTCAAATCTGTTATTATTTCCTTGGATCTTGCCAGTCTTCCTAAGTTCCTTATCAAAACTGGTCAGATTTGCAAGCTTTTGCTAGAGGGAAGTTTGGTCACAGTTAATAGCTGGGGATTTTGGCTTTTTCCTTTTCTTAATCAAGTGCTAAGTCTCTCCTGCTAATGCACGTGCAAACATGTACACATGCATTTGAGCTGTACTTCTCTTGTGAAGAGTAGGTCTGAGGGGAGAACCTCTTTCACCAGCTGCATTCTGAGCCCTCCAGGCACACGTGTTTGATATAGTCAGAGATACTTGGTTTTAGGCCTTTAGAAAGTTACTCCTCACAGATACTTTTTGTTCCTTTCTGGTTTGATTTTGTTTGTTTTGTTTTGTTTGTCTTTTTTAATTTTATGTTTTACATTTAAATTTTGATAATTCCACCTTTTTCTTCTTGTTTAGACATTTCTTCTTGAAGGAGGGTTGTATTTCCTTCTAAGAGCTGAACTCGGCCTCATCAAACTGTGCTAGCTTTTACAGATCTTGCTGACTCTGGCACCCATCTAGCCTGAACTTTTAAGTGATTTAAGAATACTATGCTGCCCCTGAAGACTTTATTTTAATTTCCTTTAAAACTGTTTGTTATCTTTTAGCTTTGAGCTTGCATGTTGTTTTGAATTTCTTGTTCAAACGGGGATCTGGGCTGTGCCCGTCTCATGGACGGGAACACTTGAAGCAGGCCTTTGTGTAATTCCAAACTATGCCAAGGACACTGCTCCTACAGCTCTACTTCAAGAAAGTAACCTCTTAGAGCCTTTACAAATTGAAATACCCTGTTACATCTCATGATATTTCAAGCTGAGGAAATGAATTTAAGTCACTCATTTTTAAACTTAATCTAATACAGCCATGTGACAGATACTCCATATTGCTGTAGTTCACTATCACTTCCACCAATTTATGTCCTGGTGTTAAGGGTCAAAATAACTACCTCAGTTCTGCCAAGTCCATGATATGATACTGATATTTAATTCATGTAATTTGTTGGGAGTTGTTTGGTTGGTTGGTTTCTACCCTATACACTTGTATTCATATAAAACCATTTGATCTTGGTCATGCTGCCTGTTTTACAAATCCTGCTCATCAAAGCTTTTGCTGGCTTTGTGCCTCTGTTGTTTCCTGCTGGGTGGTTGCTGACTCTCCTCCTAACCCTTTTCTCCAGAATATGGATTTTATGCACTCTTGATGTCTTAAAATCCATTGCCTTTTAAAGGGGAAGAACAGTCAAACTCTCAAAACGTGTTATCCATGTTTGACTCTGCTCGAACTGGGGGAAGCTTTGGGTTTGACATTCACAGGACAGAAGTTGATGTTGAAAGAATTATGAAGAATCTACTCCACCAAACATCTCAGTGGCTGTAAAGGAACAAGTCAAACTCGGTGTTGACTTAACTACTTGTTCCCTGTAGAGAGTTTACACAGCTTTGTTCAGCTGTTTCAGTGCTGAAGAGGCATCGCATACACATGGAAGACAGCAAAGTATAGTATGGATAATGGCATCAGCTGTGTAGCTACATAGCAAAAATGACCTGGTGTCCAACAGTATTCTCAAGGGTCTTGCATTTTACAATAAAAGCAAATACAGATCTTTGTAGACAGTAAAGGAAAACCCCAAACTTGCTTTTTGCCACACTGAAGCAAAATGCAGGAATGTTACATGCACTTTCAGGTTTGTTGTTGTATAGGTATTAATCTTCCAAAATACTTCAATATCAGTTACTCTTAAACCCTTGCAGCTCCTCACAAGTACTTCTGTCAAGTTTATCTTCAGAGGAGTTGGTGAGGCAAACCATCCCATTCTTAGGGAAGAGTGGGAGCAAAAATTTCTGATGGACACTAATAATGGCTCTTGGCTTTATTAGCAATAAAAGATCTCTCTGCCACAGTGCTGCTGCTCTCCCAAAGTACTGGTGTGGTCTGATGAGAGCCTGGCTGAAGATTTTTGTCATTCAACTTCAGAAAAACAGGTCCGTTGAAATAAAATGGCTGGTTTAAAATACAGTATATAGTTTCACTGTCATTCGTGTTGTACTTCAGTTCAAAGAGGAATGAATTTAGATTTCCTTGGTGTAGGCTGAAAACCTTGGAGAGAAAAAATACTGAAAAATTGCATCAAATACATAGGTGTTGAGAACAAGTGAGGAAGTCACCCTAAACTGGCCGTTTTTCACTTTAAATTACCTTCTGTAATTTTTGTTATACCTGGTCTTCTGAGAACAGCCAATACAAAAAAGGTAGGTCTCAAAACTGTATACAGTTCCCTTGAAAAGAAGGGCCAGTGTATGGAAAGCCTGATAGTGTGTCCTTTTCCCAGCACATATGAACCTCCAGGAATAACACATTGAACTAAGTGTACTCTGTAAGTACCGTGTGAGCACACCTAAAGTAACTCTTGTCTAATGCAATAAATAAATATCTTGCTGGAGCCATTGTTCAGGTTGAATGTTCTATTACTTTTCTTTTTTTTAAACTTCAACTCCCATTGTATTTACTACTGCCAAATAGCAGTGCATAAGCAGTTATCTACTTCCTGTGGGAGGCAACAGTTTTTAAAATCAAAATCTTAGGCATTCAGCTACATAGACTTCACTATGATGATCTTCCACTGTTTCACAAACATGCTACTCAGGCATTAAAAAAATACTTTGAAAAAACTACTTGCAAATTAAAAGCCATATTGGTTCCAGCACCACATTCTCAGTAATAAAACACTTTCAGCCACTAAGTTGTAGACTCTCCTAATTAACTTAGAGCTGCCTAAAAAAGATTGGTATGAAGTTGCTGCTACTGAAGGATGCTGTGTGTACACAGGTATGGAGCAGGACAATCCAGACTTGGGAGAAAGAAAGCAGAGTAGAGGTTTCATTTACTGCTGTGCTTTGAACTGCAGGTATAGTTAAAGATAATTTTGGTCCCTAATAAATTATCCCATCCTTTCAGCTGTAAGAGCAGGCATTGGCTGCATCCCTAGGCCCCCCAGGTGCGTGCTCCTCTGTGCTCTAGAGGGAAGTAGGGCTTTGTGGGACATTTAGGGTGCCACCAGTGATCCCTACACCTCCAGATCTGAGCTCTTGGTGTTTCAGTAAATAAAATCTAGAACCCTGACAGAATTTGACAGTCAGTGTCAAAGAGGGACTTTTCACAAGTGCAGGGAGTGATGCTGGGTAATTACTTTAACTCCCAAAAGGTAGATTTTGATTAGATATTAGGAAGAAATTCTTTACTGTGAGGTGGTGAGGTACTGGAACAAGTTGCCCAGAGAAGCTGTGAATGCCTTATCTCAAAGCCCCATCCACCGAAGTGTTAAAGGACAGGTTCAATGGGGCTTGGAGCAACCAGTCTAGTGTAAGATGTCCCTGCCCATGGGAGGGGGGGGTGGCAAAACCCATATTCAGAGAATGCATTCATTTCCATTTCCTGTGCATGGCATTTTAGTGTTTGTACACCCAGAACACCAGCTGGACCAAAGCACAGTTAATCAAGCGGTGGCCAACATGTCCTTTGGCAGGTTTGACCTTTCATGCTGTTTAGCATGTCCTGTCCAGTTGTCACCTGCCTGCTGAACTCCAACAGCATCTCAGCCTTCCAGAGGAATATTCAAGCTCTTTTGCACCTACCTCCATCACTTTAATAGAAACCATTCTTGAAAAAGGTGTGGAGAGAGACAAGTCTGTGCATGGTGACTTAGTGACTACAAAGCAGGGGGTGGCCCCTGTAAGAGCAGGCGGGGAATTAAAAATAAGTAGCATAAGAAAAGCAATGACAAGAGCAGTGCAGTTACTACACTCCACTTTCTCCCTCCCATTCAGTTAGTGAGGCAGTAAAAAGACTTTAGTGAATAACCCCAACCATATTTCACACACAAAGCTGGAATCACCAATTCTAGAGATGAGCTGTTCTCTACATGCTAGTGCCAAGCAGCCAGGAGGTCTCCTTGAAGTGAGCACTGAAGAGGACCAGCAGCAGGGAGGGGTCATGTCAGAGAGCACTGCTCTATCTTCGCCAGGAGGAACCACCACCATTCTCTCAGGGAAGTATTTCTGTTTTTCCAGAAAGTTGGGCCATTGACGTTATGCTGTGGTGATTTTTTGCCTTTTCTTTTATATACCTTTTATATATTTTCTGTATTCTTAGTATACGTATTTGAAGCCTGATATTGCAACTTAGTTCCAGTATTTTTCTAGGCAGGAGGACAAAACGTTCTAAAAGTCTCCCAGCTGAAGGTCTGAAGCCTTCATGCTATCTTGGTTCTCCATAGGAACCAAGGCTGGAACCAGTTCTCTAGGACATATTTTTGTAAACAGGATACAAGCCTCATCTGAGGGGGGAGACTAGAAGTTGCCAGAATAGGGGGACGCTACTTTATCTATTAAGCTTCTCATTGGGGAACCTTTGTCAGATATGCTAATTTGCAAAATATGTAAAAATTGTATACGCGTCAAGCGCCGTGTGCATTCTCCGGCATTTTCCACCTTATCAAGTTGTGCACCATAAGGATCCTTATTAAATGAGGTAAAACCCCTTTTATTCCCTTAACCATTTCTGGATCATAGTTCTAGGACCAGAGAAAAAGGCATCAACATCTTCATTTCCTACTTTTCAAGAGCTGTGTGTGTTATAATGACTGCCAAAAGAATGTAGGGCCTGACCAGAAACCATCTCTGAATTCAGTGTTTAATGCTTATCATGTGCTGTCACTTGCATTTCCCCAGCAGGGCGGTGGAGAGAACAGGAAGAAAATCTTCTGGGTACAGCTGGAGGAGGTTTAGAGCTGGGTGAGGAGGGAATGAAACCACTTGCCCCCTCCCTGACACAGGTCAATGCCCTGCCACCATCCAAGAGGGCCACTACCAAAGGCCCTCTTCACTTTCCTCCATCTGTTTTATTGCTGAGCATGGCCCAAAGTAAGGAATATCCCTTTGGCCAGTTGGGGTCAGCTATCCCAGCTGTCTCCCCCGCAGCTCATGTCACTTGCCCCAGCCTACACAGTGTGCAAGCACTGCCCAGCAAGAGTCAAAGTACAGGCACCTTATCAGCACCATTCCAGCCATAAATCCAAACCACAGCTCCCAGCACCACATCACTCTCAGATGGACATGCACTCCATCCCAGCCAGAGCCAGCACAGGCAGCTTCAAATATGCAGCTTGAGCCCAGCAGTCTATAACTTGTTACAGTCCCAGTGGAGAGGAGAGCAAGGTATCACATTTTCAGTATCAGTCACCACAGTCTTCTTTTTTTCAGCTTGAGCAGAAAGATCAGGACAGCCAGCAGTTCATTTCATTAAGGTCTTAAGTAGGTAAGAGCTATAAACTCCAGGCAGACACTGACATTTGTCTGACAGCTCCCAACGAAATCCATTACCTGTCTGTAGATCCATAAATATGGAGAAATTTTGTTTCTATAGAGTAAAAATTCTTGAGCTTTTCAGTCAGTGCGAGGTTTACAAGCAAACTGTTGTTTGTCTTCTATTTGTTCAGACACTAATGTATTTCAGACAACTGCCCAGTTGCCTCACTTAAGTAAAAAATGCCCTAATACAGGTGTCACCAATTCACTGAGAGGGCACTGGCACCTTGGCACTTAAGAAAATGATAAAGGATAGTGCTTTTACCACCACCCAAAAAACCCCCATAACACACACACATAAACCACATCAAAACAAACAAAATCCAACCACTAACCACCCAAATACAAAGAAGTTACTTGAGTCTGCTCAAGATTTATACTTGAACTTTACAAGAGATCTACCGGCTCACCCCATGGATTCCCTAAACCTCCTCCTATACCCATTTCCTTTGTGAAGGAGTCAAGTTATCTATTCCAATTTTTTTGGCATGAAGACAACTCTAATCTTCCCAGACCTTTAAGTGTGGGCTAAGTTATAAACTAAAAAATACATACCTTTATCACCAGGCAGCAATTAAATTATATTCAGGCAAGAAAGCATTCAACTTATGCCAGTGGACATTAAACACACCAAACTTCTTTTAAATAGATTTTATTTATGCAAAGACAATCCAAACGTGGTGTGTAAAAGTGGAAAGCTCTTTTTACATATTAATAAAAAGGGGTTTTTTTAATATAGTTTCTATGTGTGCAGAGGGAGGATTTGACAATTTTATTTACAGGAATCCAGTAAGTTTGTTTAAAAATATAGACATAGGTATCAAGTCATTCTTATTTTCTCTAAAGTTAATTGCTGTACCGTATACAACACCTCAAAGTGCCTACACAACCAAGGGTAGCCCACGACAACGTGATTATACAAGCTTTTTGTGCCTCATTAAGAATATTCTTGTTTTGATGTAATACTTCTGCCCAGTGATTGTGGGGGCTTTTGGTTTTGTTTTTTAGTTGCCCTTTTTTATTTTTGGGGCTTTATTTTTTGTATGTGTAGTTGAATTATGTTACTATGTCATTCCCAGTAGTTCCTTAAAGAAGAAAAGTTACATTCCTTGAGCTTCCAGTTCGGCTGCTGTTATATCTGGTTCTTCATCATTATAAATGTTTTCTGCCTGAAGACACAAGACATTACATTACAAGTGATACACACAACTGTTTTTAAACAATCTTCTACACTTCATATAGAAAAAGAGCTTGATAATACCAAGGTGGCACAGCTATCATCCCCTCCTTAAAGGGACTTTCTCCCTGCCCTTTCTTAAAGGGCAGCCAAATTTAGGAATAGGCACACAGTGGCTACATTTTGGCAGTTACCTTCTTGAATTGCTCCATTTCAACAGCAAAAGCCGTAGCCATTTAACCACTAGCCTTATTATGAACATTTTATCTGGAATTATTTCAACCTTAGTCTAAACACACAAAACAAGAACACATATTAAAAAAAAAGAAGCCTGACCTGTGGAACACACTTAAGTCCGTTACAGTTTTTTAATTTAATTTATTCCCAAATTACTTTATTCCACATTTCTAAGATAGCTGTTCCATTTCCTGTAATGTAATATGAACTAACTGGGGAGTTAAAAAGCATCCTGCTTTACAGCCAACATACAGGGGGAAGAATAAGTCTTGGCTAATACTGGATATAAGTTTTCAACTGCTTTAATTAAGAATAAATCTTAACTAGTACCTAGGACTTGGAATCAAGAATTAACTAGCAGTTGCTTTTATTCAAGTTGTTTGAGTCTTGGGTTTTCTTTTTAAAGTCTTACACTGTTTGATTAGAGCAAGAAGTATATGGGACAGACAACTTTCAGTCCTCGAAGGCACAAGCTGCCCTAAGAAGAACAAGCCTTTTCAGTTTCATTTATACACTAAGCTTCAGAGCAACTCAAGAGCTGTTGTGACACTCACCATTTGCCATATCTGCATTATATTGTCCTCTGATACAGAACAGATTACCCAAGGCTCATTAGGATTCCAGCTGAAGTCTGAAATTTTGGCAGTGTGTCCTCCATGAATAAACTGTTAAAAAAAACCCCACAAGCTTCAGTAAGCCATTTCAACTCTAGATAAATCTGTTAAAACCTGGGATTCTTAAGTTAAATTCATCATGCTAATGACTACACAAAGAAAAACTCGCTACTAGAGATTCACAACAGACATAAGGAAGGTGTGTGTTCAACTGCTTCCCATTCACTGGACACAGATGCAGCTGCTGAGACAGCATTTGAGGTAACAGTTCCTATTATTACAGCAACAACTGACATCCTCAAAATGGTCTCTCTTCACACAGGGCTGGGCTGTGAAATCCAGACATTTTTCATTCTGATTACATCTAAGAGCACTTACAGAGTCACACACAAAATGGGGAAACCTTCAGAACTGAACAGAGGAAGCCTACAGCAAATGAGAGCAATGGACTGGAAACCAGGGAGGTGAAAAGATTTACGAACAGCTGCAGTTTTAGCAGCACAGTGACAAGACATCACTGCCACACAGCATGTCAGCACACTGAAACCTGAACAAAAGGGTACCAGCAGCTCAGGAGGCCCATCTTCTGCATCCTCTGCAGACTGCTCTTCTCCAATTTTACTGTAAGAAAGTAGTTTATACCTTTTATTAAAATTACAATTGCATTCTATATCAACTTAACAGTTCCTGGCCTTTGTTTCCCATATTTGCAAATTGTTTTCCTCACTGTGAAATAACTATAATCATCAGGTATAAAACATCAGCTGTATGGCACTGTCATTACTGAAATAGAATCTTAACTTGTGAAGCACATGGAAGCAAAAATCACTTACTGATGTGATGCCTAAAGATTTTTACCCTTTTTCATATGTGTAGCTTTGTAGATTTTTAAAATATAGTTGTATGATTTCTAGTACTTTTCCTGCCCTCTCTCACATTTTAGAATAATGAGCTAACCCTTTCTAACACATTCCTGAAATTCTGTTTAGTCTTATTCTTAAGACCACAATTTCTGACAAGGACATCTTGTTTTCCACCAGAACTTGAGAGACATAACAAGAAATAGGGGAAAGAAACCCCTGGACCAACTCCAAAGGGGCAGACCCAAGAGTGGGTTACCGGGCCAACTGACCTCCTACTGAATACACCTGCAAGATACACTAATTAATTAACCTTTTAAAAACTGTAGAAATCCTTGACCACGCATGCACATACAGCTGTGTTTGCGCACCTGAAAGCTTTCATTAAAGAACTGCTTTTTATCCTACCACTTTAACACTGTTGCAAGTTTTTTCTTTTGAATCTAGGCAACAAATGGACAACAGAAAACAACACTATTAGCAAGAAATCCTGATGGAGAAGTAACTTTAGATGTACTGCGCTGTTTCTATTTATACCCAAAAGACCAGGCCTGAGGTAAGCAAGGAAGGCTTGAGAACAGCACAAATCAAACCTGCCAAATAATGCAGGCCAGCAGCCTTTTTTTTAACCATCTGTTCATATATACTAACAGAAAGGAATTGCTCCTCACCTTAGATCCCATATGTTAAGCCGACGATCGGTACCACTTGAAGCAAGAATGGTTTCATTATGAGGAGACCAGTGAACCTATTAAAAGAAAACAACTTCAGTGGAGCAGTTAACTGATTTCTAAAGCATATCCTGTATAACCAGCATCCCGGCCACTAATTTTTAACTGTACTCTGCAAATCAGTTTCTTCCAGCACAGAGGGTATCTAGTAGCTCAAATAGACTGCTTTAAAGTCTTAAGGTTTCTCAACCTGAACAAACAACATTATTTCAGTGTTACAGATCTACCATACTTTATGAAATTTGTCTAAAAATCACTGTTACTTGCACCCAATTAATTAGGCAGAGTTCACAAAATTAGGTTTGAACCCAAATCCTCTGTACAGCACATCATTTTAGAGAAACCTTCTACCTGTACTAAAGGTATTTGTGAACACCCAGTATCTTTTTAGCAGCAAGTTGTTGACTACTTGCTTTAAAGGCAAGTGGGGAAAGGCAGAAATAAACTACATGGTACTGTCTGTAATTGTCAAACACAACATAGTGAGTTTTGGTTCAACAGATATATTTGTGTTGCAAGAACACAAATCTACATGTTCTTGTCCAACTCAGTACTCTTCGTGGGTTTTTTCTACAGGTTGTGAGTAGTTTACCCACCTGAAAAATCTCATCCTTTTGAGACTCAAAAGAATGGAGTTTCAGCTTTAAGTTTCGAAGATCCCATAGAGCCACCGTCTGGGAGACACAAGTAACAAGAAATTGGTTATATTATAATGGCCTTCATCTGCACTGCTTGGGAATGTAAAATATACACAAGTAAAAACCTTGTCAGCAGAGCCAGTTGCCAGAATGAACTCGCTGTAAGGATTGAAGGACAGACAGTTGACCTCGGCTGTGTGAGCATCTACTGAGTGACTCGGCTTGGACGTGGCATTAGATCTTGTGTCCCAACTGTGGCAGTGACGGGTTTGGGGAAGGGGTCAGGGGCAGGGAGGAAAGAGGGAGAGCAAACAAACTTCAGTTTTTACAGGAGGTTCTTTTTCACGATAGCTTTTATTACTAAACCCAACTCTGAAGCTACAGTTTTCATTCCAAAACCTTCAGTATTTTGTCTGTTGTACATGAACAGCTTGCACCAGGAAGCTGACATACATATTAGCTACATCTTCTTTTCAAGTGATGGGAACACATTAAATGGCATGTAGATTTAAGTGATTCTGCACCATCACTGTAGCTGATTGCCATAAAGAGCTACATGAAATCATGTCAAAATTCAGACTTTGTTTTTTATCCAAGTGCTGTGGACTAGGTCCACTGGCAGCACACAGCATGCACTACCCAGAAACCTCCTAACTTACATCATAAGCTTCTGATCATCCGCCACGGATCCAAACAGAGACTCATGGAGCAGGTGCCATGCCACGTCTTCCACTACTGCAGAGTGCCCGGTAAAGATGGCTTTTGCCTCAACAATCTTGCCTTCTTTGGGTCCAGCACTTATATCCCATAAACACACCATCTGTAAATAAGCCACATTCTACTGAAATGCAGACTCTGATTGTACTATCTTTCAAATAAATAATCAATCACACTCGACAGAGACGACACTCCTGAAGCAGTTCTCTGCTTTTGAAAAAGAACACTTAGTATGCCACAAATGAGAGCTAAGTTATCAATCAGTTTTCTGCAAGTTCAAGGCCCAAGGATTATTTAGAAGGCCACAAAAGCAATTTACACTTTTAAAGTCCACAAAGAAATGTATAAGCTATTAGTTTAACTGATCTTTGAGAGTCTTATTAAATTATGGTCTTGACCCAAGCCAATTTAAAGGGTTTCTTCCAGCAGTAAACTATAAAAATATTCTTACATCAAGAACCTTAAAAAGAACTCGTTGTTGATTACAGCCTAAAGCCAACTGACAGCCCTTAGAAATGTAATTACAATATGTGAGAGCTTCCCCACATAACAATACACAGCTGCACTAGGACAGGTTTTCTCCAATTTTCTACTACAGCATAAATTAGGAGGAGTTGGGTTTTTTAAGTAGAGGAAAAGATGTGGTTTTTACATGATCATCTGATGCACTGAGAAGATGTCCACTCAAATTTGAGTTCCATGATAAGCCATAGCCTTCCTTCTGGTGTCCTCTTAATCTAAGGTCAGGATTACACTCTCCACTCGGGTCTGAAAGACAGAAAATTCCTTCCCTTTAGCGTCTCCTTGCACATCAATCCATAGGAGCATCATTACCACCCAAGAACTTTGCTTCTGTCTCCAGAGAGTGCTGCTTCTATCAAGATTCTCTTACAAAAGTGAGCATAACCAGGCAGTTGAAGTCCCTGAAGATATGGGCCTCCTCCTTTGGATTCCAGAGCCCAGCAAGTCTCTCCCCATCACAGTCAAACACAAGTTTACCCTTCGATGACAAGAGGCATTTTGCTCAGCTCCAAGGAGTCTGACCCACCTGGTTTTGAAGGATGTTTAGTGTAGTCAAACACCAGCACATCAGCAGAGGGTGTTTTTGTTGCAATGATGCAGGGGTTCTGCGGCATGTATCGGGCACGGTTCACTTCACCCTCATGGTTAATTTTAATCTCCATCTCAATTTTGCCAGTCACAGATCCAAAGCCACCAAATTCTACAGTTGTCAGAAAAATTTCAGTTTATCACACCAATTATTTTAGACTACTGAAACAGCATCTTCCCTACTCCAAGATACACTGGTAGCACCTCATTAAACACAAGCAAAGACTAGGAAAGACTCACACCATGCAACACAATAGCATTAACACTTTTGATATTTGGAATCCTCTTTCAGACCTTCAGTCTTTATTTGAGGTAGATGTGTACCTGTTTTCACGACAACTGAGAGAGCTGGTAGAAAGCCTAGCAGGGATTATATACCATAATGTTACCTAAGCTCTTCTGAAAAAAGTTTCCTCTTTTTAGTAATCTAGAATTAGTGTAGACTGGTAAGTATATGTCCACTTTAGTATTTAACAGCAAGTTAGAACACCATTATCAGAACAAGTGAAAGCAGTAATGATACTGCTCAATCAGAACCTAAGAATGCTGCATGCCCACCTCCTTTCTCACTGTCATACTGCAAAGCACCAAACTGATCATTGCTGGGAATCTGGACTCCGGCAACAACCAGGTGGTTCTGTTCATCAGACGTGTGTGTTCCCAAAACCAGCCAGTGCAGAGCATAATCCTTTCCTTCTGGCCTGTTTAGAATAATAAATGTTGGAATAAAAGTATGTGCTCAGTTCCAGAAGTTCCATAGCTTGCATCAGTAACCCTCAAGATCCAAACCTCTTCAGGGAACTAGAAAAGAGAGACTCTGTAAGAGATCCTCCCCTTTGTTGCAAAGACTTGTGCAATAAAGCAAACTGGACTCTGCCATGAGCAAGCCAAAGACACAACCAGCAAGGCTTGAGTGACAATACAAGCCAGTGAACATAGCCACTGTGGCTTGAAAGGGACAGTTACAGTTTGCACAGCAGTTAGAGGTGACACCAATACCTACTTCTGTCTAATTTCCCTGGAGTCTCACAGTATTGATTTAGGAAACAAGCAATAGTCCTTTCCATAAAACATAAATCCTGAGGGGGCAAGTGGCAACCTGTTTCAGTTACTTCTCCTAGAAGCTTTTACCAGTTACCTTAACTAGAATCAAATTTCTCTTCTGGTGGTTGAACGTAACATTTAGTTAAAAGTGAACAGCTGGATGGATGGTGCCATTTATCTCTGAAAGGACAAATTTGAGCAGTCAAAACCAA
Source organism: Corvus kubaryi (assembly GCF_017639235.1). NCBI lineage: Eukaryota > Metazoa > Chordata > Aves > Passeriformes > Corvidae > Corvus > Corvus kubaryi. The sequence continues at coordinate 13,460,918 of NW_024580667.1, read as the reverse complement.
GCAACCTTTGCATTCTTGAATGCAACAAATTAATTATGTTGCCTGAATCCAAGCAATCCGGAATCATTTGGATAATCACAAACAACCAGAGGTATTACTACACCACTTCCAAGTGTAAAGGGGGAAAAAAAAAATACAAAACCAAACAAGAAACACACAATGCACATGCACTTACTTGCATCAGGAACAGGTGTCCCATCATGTCAGGTGCCATACAAAGAGGCAGTCCTTGCCTTAAATGGCTTACATATTTTGACACTGGATAATTGGAAACACCAGTTTTTAAACTGAATATTAAGTCAATCTGCAAAATACGAGGCAAGCAGAAGTGTTCCTCATAAGGGCTCCACACCCTCAAGTCCCCACTTCATTTTCTCCATGCCATGACTGGTTAGCTCACATCTCTCAACATCATCCCCAAACATTCTGGTACACCAAATGAAGTCATCACCTAACCAACACATATGTTACAATCCCATATGTGAAAAGGAACTTTACAGAAGAAAGAGACCATCCTCTGATAATTGCATGAAGCTTACACGTAAGTTTTTTTAAAATCTACCTAAATCCATGTTACATCACTACCTCAGTGGAGCCCCGAGTGGTTACTGCAACAATTTAAGTTCTGTAGTAGCTGGCACATGAAGAGATTCTATCCCCACCTTCATGATTCTTTAAGAAAAAGAAACTCAGCCCACAATTTTTTCAGGGAGATGGGGAAGAATGGGAAATTTAAGTATGTGAAGTCAACAATGAACCAGGGACAAAACCAGAATGTGAAGAACCAGTTTTAGAATGTTCTCTTAAGTAAGCCCAGACTTAAAAGATATCAGGCATATACTACAGATCCTATAGCTTGGACAGAACAGTATATATAGTGCACGTGAGGAAAAACAGTCTTTAAGAATGAGCTAATTTAGTAGATAGATTTCTCAATCAGAATTAACTACAAATGAGCACTAGATCTCTTATTTAGAAATAAATTGAGAAAGACTTCTGTGTTCACGCCTCACAACACCTTCTGATAGGCTAATCTAGACTTCTGTGAAGTATCAGCTTGTGACCTTTTTCCTCGATGCTTCTGCACACCCGCGGGGTTTTTAAAGCTGTAAGCAAAATAAAGAGCTACAAGCTCACAAAGAGAAGTTTAACGCAAATTATTCTCGTCTTGCGTGGTTTTTATCCCCAAGTTACTCAGCACACCAGGTTAATAGAAAAGAAGCCTTCCCGGTGCCTTCTCGGCTTCTCTGCCCGTCTCTCACCTGGTCACATCAGGCAGCCACTGCACCGTGAGGCTGGGCCACTCCAGGGCGTGTGTCATCACCAGGTCGTACAAGAAGGGGGTGTTCCTCTTCCAGATCTTGTACTCCTCGCTGATGACACGCTCCTCCACCGTGTCCTCCAGCACTGCAGTAAGGGAAGGCATGAACAGAGCGTGGAGGGGGGTGAAAGGGGGCGCAGCCCCGGCCGGGGCTCTACCGGGACGGGGCAGGAGCGGGGGTCCCGCAGGGCCCTCGGGGGCGGCCGGCGGGACGAAAACTGCAGCCGCTCCAGCCCCGCTCCCAGCTCCCGCGGAAGCTCCTCGGGGAGGAATCCCGGAGCGCCCCAGCTCCGCTGCGCCATCCCGGGCACACGCACCCTCACACCCCAGCGCCCGGCCGGGGAGAGCGGAGCGGGGGCTCCTACCGTCCTTGCTCGCCATGGCGGGCGAGACGCGGCGCCGGGAGGGAGCCGAGGAGAAGGCGGCAGCGAGCGGAGAGGGCGGGAAGAAGCGGAGGAGGCGGGAAAGGAGGGAGGGAGCGCGCACAGGAGCCACTGGAAAGGCGGGAGAGAGCCTCCGGTGGCGCGGGGAGACCCCGGCTCTGAGGACCCCCCAGCCCCGAAAGGGCTGGGGCTGGAGCGGGGCGGGCGAGGGGAAGGCCAGGAGGGGCCGAGGGAGGGCGAGGAGGGGCCGAGGGAGGGCGAGGAGGGGCCGGGGGAAGGAGAGGAGGGGCCGGGGGAAGGCGAGGAGGGGCCAGGGGAAGGCGAGGAGGGGCCAGGGGAAGGCGAAGGCGGCTGGGCCGCGCTGTGGCCACGAGGTGGGGCTATAGGTAAAGCAGCGCCACAGAGGACCCCTCTATCGATATGTCTTGTCTAATGAGCCCTAAATCACAATAAAAACTTGGTATTAATCCCCCTTCGCAACTAGAAATGATAGAATCATTGAATCGTAGAGTGGTTTGGGTTGGAAGGGACCTTAAAGATCAGCTCATTCCAACTCCCTTGTTGGGCAGGGACGCCTTCCACTAGACCAGGTAAGTAAATCTCTAAGTAAAAATGGTTACAGTGGCCACAGCTGAATAGTTACTGTTTTTTCAGCAATGGTGCTGAATCTTTTGTAATTTTCTAGAAGAAATGTATGTTTGAACTATTTTTTAGCTGCAGTTTTAGCATAGAAAGCACTGAACTGCATTACTGAACTGTCACACACACAGGATCAGTCAGTGTTCCCAGAGACTTAAATTCTATTGCTCTCTAATGGGGTCAGTGGTAGCGTCTCATACTCTGGCAAGTGACATGGCTTTGTTTGAGCAGCCACGTACAAATCAAACATCCGGCCCTACCACCCTCCAAATCAAACATACAGCCTTACCACCATGCCTGCCCAGCCTTGCTGATCTCTCCTTTCACCTGCCAGTAGACGAAAGATTGTTCAAGGCCAGCTGGATGGAGCTCTGAGCAACCTGGTCTAGTGGAAGGTGTCCCTGCCCATGGAAGGGGTATTGTAACTACATGATCTTTAAGGTCCCTTCCAACTCAAACCATTCTATGATTCTGTGATTTAATTTAACTGCTTTCAATTCAGCTTAAATGAACAGAGCTTGCCTTAACCAGGGTAGATCTTTCTGGCAGCTAATAACACTTTCCAGCACAATAATGGAAATAGAGGCAGTTAAGAATCAGGTTAGATTCTCCCAAATGCCCCTAAAGATTCAAAGGAGCTTTTGGTCTCCAAATAGCATGTGTTTTCTTGCCATGTTGTGACTTACAGTCTTAAGATGAATTCTTGCTTCAGAGTTAAACTCACAGAGATGAATCCTGTATCACTGAGGCTCACATGCTGGGAGTTCCAGAAGGGAAGGAAATCAACTCTGAAGTGGAGCTCACTGTGCTCAGCTAGAGATGGTCGCAGGAGAGAGAAACAGCCAAATAATAGCTGGCATTTAACTTTAATTTCCCCTCTGTGAGGACACTCTTCATGGACTGAACCTTCTAGGGTCTGGACACCAGTTTTTCGAACAAGGAATCCAGTTATGGAAAATGTTTATGTCTAGCAAAGGCAGGAGACTCCAAGGCTGGTAACAGCAGCCAAAGGTTGTAGCATGGGAATCAGGGAAAAAGACTGAGGAAGGCAGCCAGCTCCTCTAACTGGAAGCTTTCCCTAATAAACCACTGCTTTTCTGACCAGAGTGTTAAAAAGCAGAAATCTTTTGGTGAAGTTAAATGAGTATATATTCATCTTCTCCTTAATCCGCACAAATTGGATTTATACCTATGCATGCCTTACTTATTCGAAATGAGAATCCTGTTAAATTGCATGGAAGCTGTACAGCAGCAGGCTCCATAGGAGTGCATGAGTTAACACAGACACAGGGCCTTGTCCTACCAAATGTGGCACCAGCTTCCCTTTGGCACTGCTTACTCAGTGCTTTGGTGGTGGCTGCCAAGTATGTGTCTACTCCTATGAGGTGCTGAGGCCTTCCTAAAATGTTTTCAGAGTGAAGACTGAACCTTTCAGAGCCTGTGTGTTGTTACAGAGCGTTGGTCACTTAAACCTCAGATAATGGATAAAGGAAATCTCTGTCAGGCTTCCTGGCTTTAAGTGACCTCTGTTAGCTCTCACTGAGGGGTGATTACATGGCCCCTTGAAAGATGAAGTGTGTATGAGCATTTGGGTAGGATGCTCTTTGTGATTGTGCTGCAAACAGCAGTATTTGTGGCCACTGCTTACCTGGAAAGTGATAGGGAAAATGTGAATTAGTTTTGAAAAGTTATGGACAAAATTGTTCTTCAGTGATGTCTTGTAGGGCTTGGATAAACTATAAGTGAAGAATTGCTCCCCAACCCTCCACAAATTTTTGCTGACTCTGTTTAGGATCTGGAAATCAAGTTGGATTGTAATACGTTCCAGAACTAGTACTAGCTTTGGTGAACAAAGCCCATCATGTCTAGATGTCAAAATAGTTAGTAAGGGACCAGCACAGTTCTCCTTGTTAACAATTACACTTGCACACAACCAAATTTTCTTTTCATTTAAATCTGTGCACCAAAAATCCTGTTATTAAGTGCTCTTCTCCCATTGAGATTATGATGGAAGAGACAATTTATAACACTACATCTATCAAAGACAGCACATCATCGACTCTTATGTTGCTTATTTGCAATTCATTGGCATGGTGTTGGGGTTTTAGTTTAGTCTTAGTTTTTTTCCTGTTAAAGGAATT
>NW_024580667.1:13261330-13456424 GCF_017639235.1 Corvus kubaryi | reverse complement strand
TGGGGTCAGTTCGCTCTGAGCGTCCGGAGAGAGAAGCTGCAGAGAAAGGAGCTGCTGCTTCTTTCTTTTTGGCCGTTCTTTCTTTCTGCTGGAAGCAACGCCGGGACCCCAAAAGCCGCTTTCCCTGCCCTGCTGGAGACCGGGCTGTGGCTGCCCTGCCCCACTGCTGCTTCGAGCTTTTCGCTACGCTGTAGCCCTGCTCGCCCTGCCTGCCTGGGCGTCCGTGGGGTTCTCCCATCTGGATACATCTCGCCTGCCACCCGGGATTTGCGTCCGTCCCTGCCGTTCTAGCCTGCCGTTTCAGCCTGCCGTTTCAGCCTGCTGTTCCTGAGAGCCCGGGATCAGCTGCCCAGGGGTTTGTGAAGCCTTTGTTCCATCCCTTCCCGGGATCCCAGGGCACCAGAGCCGCGGGTTTCCCGAGCTCGCTCCGGAGCGCCCCCTGCAGCCGCGGGGGAACCATCGCACCTGCCCTGCTCACCGGGAGCCGCCAGCGCCCCTGCCGGCTGCGAGCGGAACTGCACCCGAGGGGAAAGGGCCCGACAGCCGAGAAGGCTGGGACTGGGTTTGTGATTGCTGTTACTGCCATAGTTGTTGTTGTTTTGTTTGACTGGTTATATACATATATATATATATAGTAAAGAACTGTTATTCCTATTTCCCACATCTTCGCCTAAAGGCTCTTGATTTCAAAATATAATAACTTGGAGGGAAAAGGGGTTATATCTGCCACTTCAAGGGGGCCTCTGCCTTCCTTAGCAGACACCTGTCTTTCAAAACCGAGACACATGGTCATATCTGTGACCACACATCTAAAATGTATCCTTTGATTCCCACACTTTGTAAGGAAAGCAATTACCCAAGGCTGTTGTTCATCATTTGCAGTATGTGTAAAATGTACCATAAATGAGTTCTGAAGTGAAAGTGACTTGAATCATAAGCTTTATTTTTATTAAGCTATATTTCTTTCAAACCTAAGCATGAAATACTGCATCTTCATTTCAGTAAAAACCCACCATCTCCTGCATCCTCAATTGTATGTGCTGCATCATGCTTCAAATTGCAGGTATATTTATGAAAAATTATATGCACTTGTTAATTTTAGATTGAAGACATGTATGCTGATTTATTATTCTGCAAAGAATTAGCTGGCTTGCTGTTGCTTCTTTCTCTTATACATTATGCAGAGGTGATGGATGTTCTTAGCATAACTCAGCAAGTAGATGCAGGTATTACTGTGAACGACCATCTGAGTCAGAAAATTGTGTAAGGTAAAACAAGCACAAAACCTCAAAATTGTCCACTGGAAAAGTAAAATGGCAGCCTCAACAGTTACTATTCTGTAACATATTTGCTGTCATTGCATAGTCTCAGTAGCCTGTTTGGAATAAAGTATAATTTTCTTCAAACATGTAGATAAGAAAAGCACACTTCATTTTAATTGGTGCAAGCATTCCTGTTGGGGAAGATGAAACAGGAAAGCCTTATAAATATGATTGCCTGACAAAAGATTTTGAGAATATGAAAACTATAAGCGACATCGAAATGAAAGCCACCTTTTGAGATACCAAGTCTTAGTTACTGAACAACTGGAAAACAATGGTATGGCCACTGAAGATAATCCCCTCTTGATGGAACAATACCCTCTGCTTGCAGGCAGGTCCAAGGGTCAGAGCAGACCCTACTAGCTCAGCAGAAGGGGTCCAAAGAGTAGTTTTTAGAAGTTAAGATGTAACACTCTATGGTAATATAAGAACTCTTATAGGCTGTATGTAAATGCTATAGGATTTGTATCTTGTATTAGATTGGTTAGTGACAATTAGAATATTCAGTACAGAAGATGATTTATTGTATTGTAACCAGGACTTCAGACACTCTTACTACACTCTCTCTCACTTCTTCTTCACTCTCATTCCTCTCTCTCTCTCTCTCTTTACTTACTCGCTTACTCTCTTGCTCTCCTGGGCCTGCTCCGAGCTGAGTCTGGCAGCTCTAAGCAGTGCCCCTATACCCACGCCCTTTGCAATAAACCGCATGTTCCAAGATCTGACTTCAGAGATCTCTCGTCTCCGTCTGTCCCGACCGTCCGACCCACACCCACCCAAGCTCCCGCACATTCCCTCAGAGTTTCTTGAAATGTGACCATGTTTATTTTCTCCACTGCTCATCCAATATTTTTTTTAAATTTACCCAGCAATTATTATCTCCCCTGTATCAATCACGCCTAACCAATACCCTGCTGTCACAAAAAATCTTGAGCTGCAGCCGTGTCTTGGACATGTTCTCTGTGACTTGCAGGCTGGGATTTGTCTAATGACAGCACATCTTCGATAGTTCACTTCTAAACAGCCATGGCTGTGTTTTATCCTGATGTGCAACATCTGTGTGCTGCACAGCCATGTACAGATGGCAGCTTTTGCTTTGCATTGAATAAAGTGCATTTATGGGAGTGTCAGTTCTTAGGGGAAAGAATGACTCACTGGGATTATATCCAGCATTGTAGACAAATACTCCTCTTGCACCTTCTAGATGGCATTGTTCCCACTATTGGGATGCTGTACTGGGAACTCATGAGCTGCAGGGTTGGGATAACTAGCACTGTTTGTCACACTTTCAGCTAACTGCTGTAGATTGTATTGAAATTCAGGCCACAAATGAGAGGAAAGAGGCAGTCTTGTGGATTCCCTCAGCATTCAGGAATATACAGTGTTTTACCTTTGAAGTAGAGTATGTTTATTCTGTAAGGTACAAACCAAACTTGTTCTTATATAACAAGTCCCTCCTTCACCTCCCAAAGTAGCACTGCACTGAGCTAAGACTAATTCGACTGTGCTGAACACTTTTTTGTTGTTTGCATGGACATGGCAATATTCCCTCAACAACTAGGCTTGCTGGGCTATTTCTGTGCTCTGTGATATTTGTTTAGCATTTTGTATGTTTTTTGGGGTTTTTTAAATAATTCAATGTAGAATAGCAGGTAAAGTATTTGAGAAATAGATATCAACGTTTACATAACTGGCTTGGTACACTTTTATTAATTTTGCACAGAGTACTGGAACTGGCTGAATTACAAAAGAGCAGGGAAATATGAGTAGTTTTTAACAGGTCGTCTTATGAAACAGTTGCTGCAATATGTGTTATTTTGCATGCTATATATTTCCAATATGTGTTTTCTTTGTATAGTCTGCTGTAGCTCCGCAGCCTCTGGTCTGGACAGGTTATTGCCCATATGTGGAGTTGCAGATCTGCAGGGATATTAAAACAAATGGCAGAGAATATTTTGCTTGGCAGAAAATACTTTGGCCTTTTGAAAGATGTAGCAGATATGCAAATTTATACAACAAACAATCTATTTTCCTAGAAGTACAAACACTTAATGCCAACAGGGAGATTTTCAATAAAATGGAAGGAGAATTCTGACTTCTGAAGCTTCCAGCACTTGGCTTAATGGAATTCTTTGTTGCTTGTTGCCTTGGCCTTCCTCTTTGTGATCTTGGAGGAACTTGGGGAGCAGGACTTGGGTAGTTCCAAGCCTGTGTCTGGGTCACAGGAATCAGAGGAGACTGTAATCCAGACACTGCTGTTTTCAGTTATATGGAAAGGAGTCGAGGCAAACTGCTGCTCTCAATGATGTGCTGAAGCACAGGAAAGTCTCAGCCTTTCATGCCAAAGATGGTGAAAGGGAGTTGTTTATTATAATCCATTTCCTCTTCAACTTCCACTCTAGGGCTTAAAAGCCTCTGCAAGTATTCAGTGAAGGAAAGTGATCTCTGCTCTTGCCTTCTAATCTTCAGGAATGTCTCTCCCCACCTGAGCTGCCTGGCCTTCTTTTTCAGAGACTTCTCTGAGGTCACCATATGGTTTCTTTCTGTGTTCTTCACTCTTACTCTTTTGAGACTTGAAGCAATTAATAACGGCATTATCTTCAAGGTTCTGGATATCTCAGAGGTGAATCCACTGAGACAGGAACCATGCCAAGCTGTTTCGGCTCACTGATCCTGTTTCTGTGGTAATGAAGATTTTTCTTTATGCTGTTTGATTTACTCATTTACATTATGGCAGAACACCCTCACGTGCAGTCTTTGGAAGCTCTGAGATCTTGATTTTTATGTTCTGTCTTCTTTCCAAGTGTTTTAAATACCAAGAACCACAGTCCTGCACAGAGTGTGCATTAATGGACAGGTGTTACATCAGACGTCTGTGCTGCTTTTTACTTTGGGAGGCAGAGGCTGTGGCCAGAGGACTATGGATTCACAGTGTGTTTTGGATATCATGTAAGGGAAAAAGGAACAGGCAGACAAATCTGCTTAGACCAGGTTGGTGCCCGTTTACATTTCTGCAGTCAGTTCTAAAATTGGTGGGTACCCAAGCAAATAAACTTTGCTGCTGTTTCTGCTAGTTGCTTCCAGTGGTGACTCAGCTAAAGTGGTATAGCCACGGGTTCAGAAATGGGAGAAAAAGGGACAGTGGCACTGCCCTGTTGTGCCAGTACTTAACACATTCTTACATTCCCTGCACACCAGTTCAATGCTGCTAATGCTGTTTTGCTAAACATTTCAGAGAATGTTTGTATGAACAATTTAAGCCAGTATAAGACCATAATAACGTTAGCTGGTCTCCCCTCTTACTCACCACTCTTCTGCTTTGCCCAGTGCTAACATTCACAAGGTCAGTGTGGAGCTGAACCAGGTCCCCAAAGGAGCTGACTTTTTTTTCTTTAGCAGAGTTGATTTTCAGCCAGGTGATCAGGCTGAGCATACTCATTGCATGTCTTCCTGGTTTAAAACCTGGCACCAAGGGGAGGACATAGCCATGGGCAAGAGCAGGGATGGTTCATTCAGGTTCTGGTTTCAGATTCGTTTGCACCAGTTGTGAGACTGCACCACTGGCCGTGCAAGTCAATAGTTGTAGCACTCTACTGCTGGTTCACTGCCAAGTCTGGAGTGTTCAGTTCTGTGAACTGCCAGGTAGGAGTATTGTCTCTCTACCACTTGTCTGTCTTCTGCAGATGTAGTACCTCAAAAAGAAGGTGAAAACTCCATTCACATGCTGTCATTTGCTGACATGGGGGGAAAGCTTTAATATTCCTACTTAGTTACTGGTATAAGCAGGATATATAATTAGGACTTCAGTAGGAGACAACTGAGCAAAATACAAGTACAGGAACTCGCATTGTCATGGGACACCGTTGGGACCTTATTTGACATGCATTAAAATATTCTTCAAAGAGGTTTTTTAAAGGAAAAGGGTTTAACAAAATTGCTGCTTTGCTGAGAGGCAGCACAACTGGATCAAATTAAATAAAAGCTGAATTTTAAAAGCATCTTGTGATTTGAGATACTGCAGAGATCCTCTTTAAAAGGTATCTGAGACTAAGCATCCATCAACTGAGGAAATCCCTAGCACTAGGGGCTTTAGAAAAATTTAAGCTTTCATATTTGAACTATTTCTCCATACAGCTGGAAATCTAGTGTAAACAGGGCCTAAGCAACTTGGCCAAAGTAATTTAGGAAATCAGAACTGCTGAGTGCTAATACTAGCTCAGGTTTCTAGCCCCATGCCCAGAATGCTAACGTTTGGCTTTATTGTTTTGTTTTTCCATTATTCTCTGCTGCGAGGTGCAGTGGGGGAAGAGTAGAGCAGTGATAACTGTTAACATAATACCTCTGCCCTGTTTCTTAGGAAGTACCTGTTTTTTGCTGAAGCTTAGGGAGATAAGTATAGACTACATGATAACATATTTCTGTGTGAAAAGTCATTTTTGGCTCTTCCTTTAAAAACCATTGCACATGGGAGGTTAAGGAGGGCGTGAATAATCTCCTTTCTTGTTTGGAGGAGTGACGCAGATGCAGTGGGTTGGATGTCAGAATAGCTCTGTTATTAGTTATGTGTTACTGTAGCATCTCCATGCCACAGGCACAGGGCAGCACCTCATTCTGTCAGCACTCTGCTGACACGAAAGGGAGATGCCAGTTATTGACCTGAAGATCTGTCTTTCTCTTGGATTCTGGGAACAAGACAGTTGGATACAGGAAGACGGGGCTGTGCAAGGTGGCAATTATTGGTGAGCAAAATAAGCAGTTCTCATGGTTGCAACCTCCCTGGCAGCAAAGAAAATATAGAAAGAGAATTGAAATTTGAATTTGAAAGAGACGCAATGTGGCTTTCTGAATACTTATGGGAGAGCTGTGCCTGGGTGAAACAAGCAAGTAGGAAAAAGGGATAGATAACTTTTCAGGTAAGACCGGGTTGTTTCTTTTTTTAAATTTGGTTGCCTCTCAAAGGACTTGTTCCAGAACCCTGACTGCAAGTCTTCTGGGGTTAACATCAACACTTTAGTTTGGACCAGGAGTGAACTTTGAAGCAGACCTTGTGACTGCCCCCACTTAGTGCACTTTGGTTTACACTGCAGGCTGGTCACAGAGCACTGGTCACTGAATCCTTCTCGAGAGAAACAAAATCAGAAATATATTCCACCTGCCAATGAGGGCATCAGATGTACAGAATCAGACAAAAGAGAATCTAAATCATTAACAACCCCATCAAATATATTTAGCATGGAGTCAAGGGCCACAAAAACAATTGTTTTACTCTACAGATCCACTCCTATTCCATGGTACTACTTGCCAGTGTTAGACATAAAGTACCTTGTTTCTTTGATATTTTTTGTTGAAAGGAATATAGCTTTTTGGTAGACTTTCAAGTGCTCTTTGCTTGTATTTCTTAAGCATGTTGATATCTGATCATCTGTAATGCCTCAGTGGCATTTGCTTAGGTAGCATTATATGTTCTGCTTAGTATTTGCAGTGAAATGGCACCTATTTCAGAACAAAGTTTCTGGATTCGCAGTAAACATCTTGTAAGCTAAAATGATGTACTGAAGGTAAATCTCAAATGCCTACTCAGCATTTTGGCAGTGGCACATATGGAAACACACAGTTAAAGATACTGAAGGTCAGAAATTATGTCTCAGGGGATTTTGACTTGAAATGTGAGAGTTTAAAAAAATATGTTACAGGTTTTAGCAGAACATTTGGAAACACTTTTCCCTCTTTCCCATGTGTGGCCATGGAGTCATTCATCAGTCTCTTCTCTCCACTTACTTGGCTCAGCAGTGGAAATATCTAGGGGCAGTATACTGTTGATCTTGTATGTATTTTATTAAGGCCTAGCACGCCTTCAGATCCCACAGAAGAGTTCAGAAGAGAAATATTCTGGTAACATGTGGAACACAAGAAGTTGAGGTGGTGGGCTGAAATGTGGAAACACTCCCTGGTCTCCATACGCTTAAAGAAAGGGAAGAATTTACCACAGGTTGTTAAGGGGTAATGTAGCACATTCTCACAATCAACCACAGGGAAGAGGAGGGCCCCAGAGAAGTGAAATCTGGTTCTTCCCTCAGACTTTTCCTTGGACTGGTACAGCTACCCACAGCCTCTCTTATAGTGAGGCATTTGTGTCTCTTAAGGCTCATATATGTAGGAGATGGTGGTCAGAGAGGGTGGTCACAGAAGAATCCCAGTTTCATTGGGACTGAACTACAAGAATGAAGGACAATAAATTTCCCCCCCTTTCACCACAAATCCCCGACACATTTATTTAACAAAGCTTTTGTGATACAATACAAATAAGTAGCAACATGGGAATTTAGTAGCAAGGGGGGAAAAAAGTAATGCCAAAATTGAAAGCACAGAACCCACCTCCTAAGAAGGGATAAAAGGATACTAAACCCCAGGTTATAAGAGCCAGGTCACACTTGTAATTCATTCTTAAGACTCAAAAGTGTGCCATGAAGACAATAAAGCTATTTTAATAGAATAGAATTCCCCAAATACATTGTATTTAAGTAGTATTTTTCTAAGTAACTGATAATAGTGTTTGTGTGTTGTTTACATAACAACACAAAATTAAGTCTGTGTAAAGACCTGTTCTGAGTGGGGTAGGGCAGCATGTAATAATATACCATGATGCCTGGGTTTTTTCAGACATCAGCTTGCCCCTCTTTTTTCTGGGATAACAGCAGCTTACAGGAAGCCTGAAGAAGTGCCAAAGTAGCTACTGTCTCAGAAAAAAGTGAGCAATCCGCTGCTGCCTCTGAAATCTTGCAAGTGTTGGGCAACAGAGCTGATTTGGGAGTTGGTGCCGTACAGGAGGCCAAAGTATTATTCAGCATTCTCATTTATTTGTGTTTAGAATGCAGCAGGACCTTGGTAATGCCTACTAGGTGATCTTTCAGCCTAAGACACAGACTACCAATGGGTCTTTGACCCTTTCTGCTAACAGGATCATGTTTGATCCCTTCAGAAATTCTTACTAGCAGAGAGAACTTGTGTTAAAAGAGTACAAAGCCTAAACCTTTTTTGGCACAGGTATTGCTGCCAAGCTAAGAGAAGAGCAAAAGAAGTGACTCCATGAAAATTAATGAATATACTGCATAGCAACTAATATTTGGTTTATTGCATAGAGTAATGCTGAAATACGCAGAGGGCCTACAGCATTCTGCAAACTAATGTTCTCATGGGAAAGTGAGGGCTAGAAGCACTATACATCTGTGCCATCAGCTGGGTGAAGCTATGTCTAACTAAGCTTTACACCAGCAAGTGCTGTGGAGTTCTGTGCAAGTGGGCAATTGGCTATATTTCTAGATGTTTTTGAAGATAGGAAATATCTGGGTTTGTGTGTGTGTGCCCATTTCTTTCCACCAAAATTATCCTTTTTTCCCCAAAATGAAGCAGATATGGAAAGAACAAGCAAAGGAATGTGGAAAAAACACATCTCTCATAGCTAAAACATGCTGTTTCTTGTGATGTCCTGTTTCTTTGCTGAAGGGTGAACTGTGAGATAATTTCTGGGCCGTTTTGCTCTACACAGCTGTATGATAATAGCATCTGCACTGATAACACCAATTCAGGATATTGATTTGCAAGAGTTTAACAGAGTTACCAGATCCAGCTCTTTCTCTGCATAAGCAATCATGCCATATATTTCCATCCAAATTTGACCAATTTCACTTTCAAAACCATTAAATAAGTTTGACTTGCTATATATATTGGAAAACTCCATTTGCCCACAATTACTCAAACTTGAAATTGCTGAAGGAAGTGTTGTGAGAACAGAATCAGAATTTCTGATCCATTCAGCTCAAGACAACAACAAGACCACAGCAAAGTATTACACAACTGGAGATACATAGTCCTCATAGGTTGCAAGTGTAACAAAAGAAAGTACAAGACCTTAGGCAGGCAGAACATGATTTTAATTTACAATTCCCTAAGTAAGTTGATTCTACCCACTCACACTCTCATGCGCACATACTTGCAAGCTCTAAGACGTGTGTGCCTGACCAGTTTTTCCAGGATCACCTGTATGTCATGGAAGGCAGCAGCAAATAGCTTTCAGGTCCTCACTACATCTCTTGGGTTCCTCTTCATTGGTGAAAACAAATGGGTTTGGAGAGGTTTTTAAACCCTCTAGGCATCAACCATTATTATGGGACAATATTTTTGCTGAACAACCTTGTGTATTTTATCCTCCATAAATATTCAACAAGGTTGCTGCCTGTTCTGTTTGCTTCTTCATTTCACGTATCTTTATGACTATGATCTGTCTCAATGCTGAGCTAACAGGGAAAGGAATGGCTCTTCCACTGTGCTGCAGCTTTGCTCTCTTGTTTCTTCCGGTGCTGTTGTAGATTTCCATCCAGACCAATTCTAGTATTTCTGTTATGTAGCTTCATACACTCTAATGGCAAAAAAAGTTTTTCCACTTTTTGTTGTAAAGAAGCTTGCAATACATCTGAGCATACTTGGCTGAGGATCTGAGGCTATGGCCCCAGAAAACTTTGAGCTGCATGCCAGATTTTCTCTCAAGTGCATTACCTCAAGGGACATCATTTGAGTGTAACTAATTATCACTCTGCAGTGAAGTCAACTGAACGTCTTCTTACATGCCTGGATACCTGCCTTTGACCCGAGGCTACTACTGCTTTCTAACCAGTGTTCCTCCCAATATCCCAAAGAGGAAGGTGGGTGAATGTCTCACAGCTTACATGAAGATGCAAAGATTATATGAAGAAGTAATACTTTTTCTTGTCAAAACTGAAACTTCCACCCCTCCTCCTCCCCCCCTCCCTCCCGCCCCACCCCCACAAACCAAGCATTCAAACTCAGTTCTTTCAGCAGGTCACTCAGAGTACAAAAACATGTTAGTGATGACTAATGTAAGCCTTGAAAGTACATATTTCAAGCTATTTCTTCTTGCTGCATATATTCAGGGATGCAGATGTGTTGTGTCAGGTCAGTTGCAGAATAAAAGGGAACCTTTCACACATTTTCCCAAGTTCTACATTTTTAGTGCACATGAAGAAATTTTGATAATGACCTTTTAAAATCTATACTTCATTATTTTCTCCTAACATTAGGCACACTAGGGTTTGGCACTATTTCAGTGTACTAGTTTGAAAACAAACCAGTGGGAGGCACCAAGTCAGAATGACAATTCAATGGAAATTAAAGAAAAGGGGGAAAAAAAGGTAAAAGAAAACACTGTCAAACTGACAGAGTCAAGGTACAACCTGACACCCTGTTAGGCACGGTGGTGGTAGCAGTCTGGTAGAATGGTGGCTGCAGTCCTCTGAAGCAGTGATCCTGTAGTAAAACAGTCTGCTCTTCCTCAGGAGGTCCAGTGGTGGCTGTGTAGCTCCTGTACTCTGGAAATCCAGTGGGAAGCCGGTGTCTCTGGTGGTCAGCCTCAGATTATATCCACGATGGGATGCTTGGTTCCTCCCTCTGGGTGGAGCATCTCACAATGGGGTAATGAGTCATGAGGCCAAGTGTTGATTAGGCTCATTAACAGAAGATAGTCCGGAGGGAGTTATCTCTGAGTCAGGCGGCAGGACAATGATGGGCAATTAACAGAAAGATAGTCTGGGGGGAGGAGGCAAGGAAACACTGCCCCACCTGATTTCAACGGCTGATGGGGATGGTAATAGAATACACTGCAACCCAGGACATTCAGTTATTACAGGTTATTGACCATTTCAAACTGACATTCATTGTCTCTGAAAATAAAGAGTATTCAGTTCAAATTGCAATAAATTTTAGTCACAAGACAGGAATTGCCAATGTAAGAGATTTACCTCTGAAAGATAGCCTGATGGAAAATGTTTTGTCATCTGGGATATGGGATTTTTATCCTGGCTTGAATCAGTCTAGTGGAGCTCTGTCTCAACAAATGCATCTAGCCAAGTAATGAAGGACTGTGGAGCCAAAGGAGTAGTTTTTCTTTTATGACTCTTAGAAAGGTTTGATTTATTTGATTAGATTTATTTAAGTGGCTTGCAAGCAGTTAGTAGTCACTAAAATTACACAGCACTTAAAAAATGTTTGTGCAGTAACTAACTTGGTGATCAGCTGTAGAGTTTAACGCTGCATTTATTCCCTTTGGTTTTGCAAAATTGTAGCTTAGCTCTTAGAAACACATTCAGTAAAGAAATATCTGCAACAACATAAATTGTTATTGACCAACACTTTGTTGTCCTCCTGCCAGAGGTGAACACAACCACAATTTCAATGTCCTCCCTGGTGGAATCAGTAGAACAAAATGGTCCTTCAGCCACTTTGTTGTGAAATCTAAAAGTTTAGTAACAAAACCCAAATTACTGTGAGAGGCAGTTGATGCTGAGCTTCTAGATTTCATATGATACTGGCTTAGAATCACATAAACATTACTCGTAAGGGATTTGGAAAATGTAACTGGGTCTGGGCAGTGAGGAGAGTAAGGATTGGCATCATCTTAATCACTGCAACTGTTTCTGAAATGAAAAAGCACACAAGCCTTGGAATTCTAATCTGCCATCACAGTAATTTCTGTACCACAGCTTTTTGTCATCCTTTACAAACCCCTTGGAAATGCTGATAGGAGCGTTCAGAATAGATATGATGCTCGCTTACATCTGTTCCAGAAGTATGGCCATTAGTCACTCAGGAGATAGTTTAGGGAAAAGTTTCTCTTTTCCACCATCTGGAAAAGGAGATACTATTTGATTTTTGCCTTGAAATGCAGCTTTCAAAATCTTGAATTAGAAAGTCTGCATGACGAACAAAAGGCTAGAAGTTCACTGATTCTAAAATTTAACAGGTGTTACGTTTTTGTGCCATAAATTGTCAGTTGTCCTCAATAAGAGGTAAAAAAATGAGTAAAGTCCTCCCTAGGATTTAATAAATTGTAATTGATAGCATGCTAGGGCCATGAAACATCTTCACAGAAATGCATCTAGGAGCAAAATAGGTACCAGACCAAAGAAGCTTTGAGGTTCATTGAAAAAATGAGGTGCTGTTTCCCATTCAGCACTGTATATGCACAGCATAAAAGCCACAGAAAACTGAGGAGGAAAACTCTGAAAAGACTAGCAGTTATCTTCCACTGTATTTTTAGCGTGGGATCATAGCCAGACAGCATCACTCAGCAGCTTCCCATGGTGTTCCTTGGTTCAGCCAGACAATCTGAAAGCCCAAGGAATGACTTTGTACTTGTGCTTGTACCAAGCAAGCTGCAGGAGGCTATCCATCCTTCCTTAGCACAGCCAGTGGTACTAAGAGCTGTATTTGTCAACAGCTTTGTATTGCTCTCAGTATCATGCCAGCTTTCCTTGCTCCTGAGGTTTCTGCTGGCAGCACTGTCCATGCTAATGCTGCTAACAGCACTGCAGCTGAATCACTGTGAGCAAGATTCTTTACAGTGCACCAAACTCAGGCTGACTCAAAATAGCAGTGATGCACTGTCATCAAAAAGAATCTGCAAGTAGAAGAGCTCTCATTAAAGCTGGTCAAAAGCTTCCCAGTGGGATTAGCTCTGCTTCTTGTATCTAGCAGGGGTAGAGAGAAAATTTCTCTTTTTGATACAGTAGTTTTGTCTAGAAGGCTGCAGCTATTTGCAATACTCACAAGTAAGTACACACCATTGAGGGTGGAAACATGAAAAAATACTTAGTGGGATATTTTTAGTGATGCTATAGTCAGAGTATTCACCTTTCCTTCACCAGCTGTGGGATCATGGTCAGGTCACAGAGCTCACTGCATCTCTACCCTAAGGCAAAGACAGAGGTATAACCTAAGTAGGTGTACTGAAGGTAGCTCGAGACTAGCTAGAGACTTTAGGAGATGATACACATAGGTCAATAAAGGTTCCAAATCCCATTTAAAAATTCAGGTAAACATTTGTGGCTGGCCACACCAAGATGCTGCAGCATCTTTCTCCAAACCATCTGCCCCTAAGTTCACTCTGGAGTGTCTCTGCAGGCTGTAGTCACACACTGATTGCAGTATGGACACATCCTCAGTACTTTTAGTGGTCAAGCTCTCTACCTGTTCATCAGGGGTGACTGGAAATCAGAGGGTATTTGTTAAAAGGAATTTTACATTGTCTGCCTAGGGGACTCTACCGACACAAGATTATTCTCAAATGATATGTGGAATAACAGTGCCTTTTCCTGCATTAGTATATTCAACTTTGCTAGTGAGTAATACAATATTAACAAACATTCCTAATTCTGTAGCAGTAGTTGTGCACACATGGAATCCCTCTGAAGAACTAGCCTGCAAATTCTCAGTGTTTTACTCCAGACTCATTTACAGGTTCCCTGGCTGGAAGGAGGTAGTTCACTGTTATTTCTAGAACAACTCCCCAAAACATTTTAAATAACTTTGATATGGCTTCCTCCACATATCTCCCTCTTGAGAGACCCCGACTGAAGGCCTGTGGCTCTTCTGCTGGTAATTCAGGATCTTCTTTGCTGTAAGTCCTGTCCCAGCTTTTCTGTCTGTGCAATTTATTAAATACAACGTTTACTACCTGATTAAGACATTTGCCTGCTTCCTCACACCTGCCAATAGTAACATTTACATGCTATGTGAGCTTTAGGGGCTTGCTTGAAAGCTGAGATGTTACTGGATCTGAGCAGGCAGGTATTTTGAGAGGAGAGCTACAGGCTCTTACCTTGCTTCAGATCCCTGCAGCCTTCTCTACCGTCAAGGAAAACTCTGTGCTTCCATCCACATCCTGTACTAGCCAGAGCCAAATTGGCACTCCTGCTCTGCAGCAATTAACCAAAGTGGCATGTCTTATGATGCTGCCAGTGAGACAGCACAAGGATATTAAGTGCCTGCAGTTTATGCTCTGCCTCGGGTGTGTGTGTGTGTGTGTAAGTATGCCAAGGATCTGGCTGGATTCTAGCAAAACCATGCTCCAGCAGGTGTTTGCAACCCACAGATAAGGTGCAGAACCACCCCGGAACACTGGCCCTGCTGAGCCAGCTCTGGGGGGAACCCCAGACACCCCTCAGGAACACTCAGGAGGGTGTCCAGCACCACCTCATACTAAAAAATGGCTAAAACACCTTGTATTCTGCAGTATGCAACTTCAGCCATATGTGTAAACAGGCATAATCTGTTCTTTTTCACTGGCCACAAGCATTTGTAATCTATATACCTGCTGAATTTTTTTACTTTGCATTATTTTCCAGAGTACTGAACTCAAGTGATTTTTATATTGAAATTACTTAAGGGGTACTGATAAACAAAAAGTTAAAAAAATTATACTGACATTAAATCCCACCTTGCCACCATCCATAATTCTCTGGGGTCTCAAAGGGAACCAACATAGCCTTCCTCCCGAAATCCTCTCACTGCCCTTGACAGGAGGCAATTTTATTTAATGAAGACACCCATACTTCAGTATAAAGGTGTCAAGTGAATTATTCATGAGCTCCTTTGTCTCCAAAGCATTCCAGCTGCTTCATCTCATTGTAAAATTGTAAAAGAAAATTAAAGTTTTTTGTGAAAGTGCAGCTGTTGCTTTGAAAAGCATCTGTTTACCAACTATTACTGAGAGGCAGTAACATCCTCAGCTTTTGCTGTTAAGTAGCAGAAGTAAAAGACCAACAGAACTGGGCAAACAGATACACTGGAGAGAAACAAGCATAACTGATAGCATCAGCGCTGTGAGGCAATCAATATTCAGATATTTTTAGGTGCTTCATGTTCTGCAATTAATATCTTGAGCAGTATTGAAAAAAAAGGAAGCAGCTGAGCTTTTTTCCCTTCTGTATTCCCCTTTCTTTTAACATATGACTGTGCTTTACTGTGAGGAATGTTGTTACAGACCAGCCCTGTCATTAGTGCAGTACCTTGATAGGTATCTTTACTCGTGAGAAAACCAATATAGTCAGCACGGCTGTACGTAAACACAACAGTCTGCATTTCATCTGATTCGAGAGCTGAGATCCACATGGGCTGATTCAATTACAGAGTAGAATTCCCAGCAGCAACCATGGTCCTTATTCTTGCTGCACTGGCTACATAGTTACTTAAATTTGCACAGATGTGCAAAAGTGTTGCAAAAGAAAAGATAATTTTTTTTCTTGGTGATATTTTAGTACTGTGGAAGTAGAAGTAAGCTGTATTTAGAAATATGGTTAAAAAAATTACCATACCTTTAGAAGTCAGACCAGACTGCAGATATCTGTGCCTATGCATATTTCTACAGAGTAAGGCCACATCTACCAAATTGCAGATAATGTGGTAAATGCCATCACTATTTAGCAAATGCGGCTGAAAATTAAGGAATTTATTTTACCTTTCACTTTTCAGCCTCTGTGCCCATAAAAGGCCAGAAATAACATTGTGTAGGCTTCTTGCTTGTGACATTTCCTAATTGTGAGGCACTTTATTTCTTAATCTCAATATTTATTTTTTGGAAGATGTTTTATCTAAAACAATCCTAATACAATGACATCTATCATCACATATAATTTTCAGTTATCAAACCAAAGTAACATTTAAAAATGTGATCATAATCGTAAAGGTTCAAACATAAAGATAAGAAAATATATATTCATTAAAAAATTACTCTCTTCAGTGTGGAAGTATATTTCAATTACTCCTAATTAATTCTGGTTCTGCCGAGATTGGTATCTGGTTTAATATATGCCAACTGCATGCTAGTTTCTTCCTCCTGAGCATGAAGATTTTTCTCAGTTTTAATTTAACTGATAGTATAGGATTTGGCTAATTGCTGCTGTGGCAGCTATAGTGCTTTCTCTTCCTGTAGCATAGAATGCTGAATTTCACAGATGATCCAGAGAAGCTACAAGCAAGTGCTTTTTGAATCCAAGCAATATACATCTGCCCAGGACAGAACTTCAGGAAAGGAAAGAGGGATCAACAAGCTGATTCTTTTCCATCAGCAACCACTGGACTGCAGAAAGCAAGAAAAAAACCCTGAAAGTTCTACAAAGGAAGAAGAAAATGTTTCAATAATGTTATGAGATTGCCGTGCACCGGCTTGAGTGACTGCTGCAAATAAAACCTAATGCTGACATCTTCAAGCCTTCAGAAGAGAAGAAGCTTTTTGACTAAAGCTTTCTGCTGCTGTTGTGAAGGTAGAGACAGACCAAAATTAGTGTTCCTACTGGGGAAAGTCTGGGGGAACCCGAGTAGCCAGAACAGATAAAAATGTGGGAAAGACACAGTTCAGAAATTTTGCTTCCCAAAATTCCTGGGGTTTTGCGGGATTGGTTGGTTGGTCTGGTTTGGTTTGATTTTCTTTTTTTTTTACATTAGGAATGCTGATAAGTAAATTACTTTCCATTTTCATATCACTGCTGAGTTTTCTCAGGATAATAGGATTTTTCTGAATCTATAGGATCAAAGATTACTACAGCTGACATTAAAAAAAAATCCAGAAAGGAGAATCTGTCCTTCTTGCAGACTTCAGCAGCTATAATATTTCTTACACAGTTTTGATTTGTAACTACTCCAAGCAGCAGACTCTCTGAACATCTGTTCTCTGAATGTCCCAGAAAGACTGGTTTTCTAATGCAAATTTCAAGCACATCTGATATTACCCTGCAATACCATCATCTTTGCTCTCCTTGCTGAATTTTTTTTAATGTGGGTATCTTAGAAGAAATATACTTGTCTGAAAGCTGATAATTGCCCATATATTTTTTAAATTCCTACACATTTTTTAAATATTGAAGGATTTTGCAGAACTCACACCCAGTCATCCTGCTTAGCTATTCTTTTTAGCTTTCCCTTTTGTTTGTATTTAATTTTCTTTCCATGGCATTTCTTATAACTGGAAAAGTTGTTTCACTTTTTAGATGAGGACTTTTCATTTAGATGCCTGCTCAAGATGCACTGTTCCATGAAAGCCTCAATGACAATTCACTAAAATAGAAAATCATATTGAGATCAAGCCTCATCTGGCATGCTCATTTATTATGAATCTATTACAGTGCTATCTATCTTTTAGCAAATTTTTAGACTATTAACCAGCACATGTTTAACCTAGCAGCTGTGTGTAGCCCTGTGTAAATTCAGTATTCCTTCATGGATTTTAAAGGTAAGCAAGTACAAAAAGATCTTGCTCTCAGGGAACAGGATTACCTGACTGTGTTTAAGTACCAAGAGCTAACACAAGAAAGACTCAGTTATTCTACAAAGCACAGTAAAATTTCCCTCCCCTCGGCACCCCCCCCATCCGATACTCTAGTTTTGACTGTAGATATTCATACTTTATGAAATTATTCATATTTTATTCCAATATGGCTAGTTAATACAACATTGACAGCATAAATATGACAGTCACTCTTTTCTAGAAATAAGTAGACTCTTCTGTAACTATATTAGGACATACATTTCATAAAACTGTATCTTATTTACCTTGAAAGACAAAAGAAAAAAAAATTAGCAAAACCCCCCAAAAATCCCCTACCAAAAGAAACAATCAACCAACCAACCAACCAACCAGCCAACCAACCAACTAACCAACCAACCAACTAAACCCCCCAAAAAACACAACCAAAAAAACCCAAACCAGGGTATCTGAATAATTCTTACTCCTTCAAATCAACTACACTGCAAATACATTCATTAAATTATAACCAACATGTTGGAAATGTTCCTCCCATAAAATATCCACAGTTTTAGAGAAGGCAAGTCTTGCCAAATGTTTATTATTTAAACTAAGTGCAAAGTACAACAGTGTTCAGAAATACAACTGTTCAAAAATGCTTGTCTGCTTGCTAGGAAAGAGGGTACATATTCACTAGAAACCCAGGGATTCCAGGAGCAGGGGCTTTGCTTTTGAGCCATCCTAGTTTGAAATGCTCCACCTGTCCTTCAGCAGATGCCTTTGAGGTTTCCACAAGGCTACAAGATATGGACACTTTTAATACCTTGATATGTAAAAGCAAAACCACCAGACATCCCTGGAAGTTTTAATGTAGAATGGGAATCTTTTGTAAAACCTTTTGTCACTAGCTGTGATTTTTCAGGACAGACTAATCCTGAATTTCACTGCAGTGTTCCTGCACCTGAACAGGAGGGATTGAAATATCGGTTATGAGCAGAACTGGAGTGGTATTGTAGGAAATATTTGTAAACTTCTAACTGACCAAGCATGAGAGAGTAGCTACACATCCTGTGGCCCAATTCCAATTGTTTTTCTAATATTAGGGCCAGGAGCAGCTGATGTACCACACCCAGAGCAGTAAACAGGAAAGGCTGCATCTATTGCTTTGTCCTGCTGTGCTGTGTGACAAGGGCAGACACAGGATATGTCCAGGCAGATCCATGCGTGCAAACCTGAGCTCTTCAGTGCTGTGCTCAGACAGGAGACAGGTTGCACCAGTGGAGAGAGCTTAAACTCTGCCTATGCAGAGATGTCTTTCATTCTTTTTTTCCTTTTTTTTTTCTTTTTATTTGCTCCCCTTCACCCTTTCAGAACACCTCAATGCCCAACAATCTCACAAGAGATTGCATGTATCTCACAGGAGATTTCCTATATCTCACAAGACTGGAGTATGATTGGAAAATATTTTCCTTTACTACTATTAAATAACGTCTACAGGGTTGCACAGCAAATGTAGCAAATGTTGGAGCAGTACCACACTCTTCTGAGTCTCACTAAGATACACTCCTCAGTCATAAGACTAATTTATCTTTCTTGCACACACATTTCTTCACCATGATGAGATTTAATATCTCATCTCTGTACTGAATAATAATATGTCAGCTGCCAACTGCCTGGAATTCTTACACTGAAAAAATGGTGAATGTATATAAATGACAAAGCAAATAGTACTCTAACAGTATTTAGTCTTTCCCAGTCAAATACTGGCAATAAGAACACATGTAACTAAAAAGATAAGATTTTTTATAATAATTGACATGATATTGGCTCAATAACAAAAAGTATATATGCACAGACTAGCCTTTATTTTAGGTCTGATTCTATTCCTATTTTAAATTCTGGCTTTAGATACCTCAATATCAAATCTTTGAAGGACTTTAAATATATTGCAAAGAACAGAAGCCATTTCTCTTCTCACATTGCTATAAATTAAGAATACCTTTGGTGAAGCTGGGCCAGAGTGAGGAAGCAAGCTGGCAGTACTCTGTGAGGAGTGGGTCAGCCACCTCTACTCCCTCCTGGAGTCTGCAAGCAGGAGACATAGCTTGAAGTGGGATTTGGGGAGACCGTCTTGTTCAATGCCGCAAGAGGCTCCCAGGGGAAAGCCGTTCCTGGGACCATGCCATAAACCATTTGTGTTCTGTTTTCACTGTGGCCCAGGTCAAGGTGTGTAATCCATGTGGGACCTCTTGTGTTCAACTCTGCAGCTCTGCCTTCTACATGAGACAGAGGCAATGAATTACCTCTGTGGTACCTTCCCCTGCTTGCTGGCTGCTGACCATGAACAGGCTGGTGATGTCTGGGCTGGCAGTGACATTGAGACGCCAGCTGTGGTCTATGTTATTTTTCCTGTGTATCTCCTGTTTGTGGCCTCAGGGGCTCTGACTGTCCGAGGCTGTCCCTGATATAGGAGGGCTTTACTAGAAAACAAGAAGACATTCTCCTGTGCTGCTGAGAAACAAAGCCTGATCCAAGCTAACACCACTCAGGTCTCTCAGGTTTCCTGTCTTTGAAAACAATATCCCAAGTATCTGTTGTGAACTTAGAGTGGTGGTAGAAGGGAAAGGAGGTTCCCATATGACAGTGTTAGAGTGGCTGTGCAGCCAGGCTGTGGCTGGCACATCTTGGAGCTGTTCCACCAGCCCATCCATGCTCCTGAGTCCTGCCCTGCCGCCCTGCACCAGGCACAGCTGCCCAGCTCCGACAAACCCCACTTTGTGAGAGGTTGTGAAGAGGTAGCGAGGCTGGGGCATGGTGCTGCTGGGAAATATGAACTGGCTGTGTCTTTCTCCGTCTTTGCATGTGGGATTTGAGAGTTGGAGGTTGCTATCACATTGCAGGACTGGCTGCTGTTACAGTGCCTTTTGTATAAAAAGCCACACAGTGACAGTACAGGCCCACTCAGGCTGATGCTGAATGAAAAGCTTTGTCATGTGCAGGTTACAAGCTTTACAGCACAGTGCATGCTCCTGCTGAAAGTGCCTGCCACGATACTTTCTGCAGCTGCAGTGGTGTTGTTGAAGCTGGTTTTAGTCTGGGAAAATGAGTCATAAGTAGAAATTATTGTTGGTATATGTCCACTGTCTGCACTAACAGCAGAAGCCAGAGTGAATTGCAGCTGATTTTTTTGTGGTTAATATTGAGTTCATGAATGAACTGGAGGACAAGGTGGACCACTTGCTATGTTAAAATGTAACCAGGAAAACGGCATACGGGCATATACTATTTGCCCAAAAGACAACTTACTTAGGTCAAAACTACACAGGAAACTTGAGACTGCAGTAGCAGCGCTGAAAGCCCTTTATGGTCAATAGGTTATCTCATAAGTGAACACTTATTAGAACTTGTTTCCAAGTCTAAAGGCAAAATTTTGGGAGGCAAATTAGCTGCAGGACACACAGATGAGTAAACGTACAGTGATTTTTTTTACTTGTTATTTCTTCAAATGTAAAATACCCATTTTACTTTGCATTAATGGTTTAATTGTAGTGACTAATGTCTCTGTGCCTGTCTGTGATTATTTTTCACTTAAGAGTGTGGTTACCAGTAACAGATAAAAGAAACAAGCTATGGTACATCAGCTGCCACACAAAGCACTAAGAAATTTTCTTTAATTATTATCTGAGCTCTTATAATAGCCCCTTCTTCCTAACATGTGTTTCTCTCTTTGTCCATGAGAATAGAGTTAACTTTCAGGATATATTGAAAGTTCTACATTTTATCTTGTGTCTGTGGAGGAAGACATTCATAAGTCCCTCTTTTATTTTATTTATTTATTTATTTTTAAATTTTTCTGTGTGGGACTTCCAGGATCATGTAGATTTTCCCGTAGCATCATTTCTTGGTTCAGGATTTCAGGTGTCTGATGATACAACCTTTAGGAACCATCACCCTGCAATACAGTAAGGTTTGTTGTGTTCTGGTTGAAACCTGGTGTTTGAATAGTTGCTGAAGGCTTTGTGAATTTCCTAAGTTAAAGGACAAATGATAGAGGAACAACATGTTCTAGTGCTTGGTTTGTTGAGTGACCTTTTGCTTCTGCAGAATACGAAAGTAAGTGGATAATATTCCAGAACTAAAACTAAAAGTAAAACAAACATGCACCTAAATTGTTTTTCAATTTCACATGAAGTCTTTATTTTAAAAGAAATAAACTGGAGGCACTGTGATGCAAATCAATGGAAATGTGGCTGTACCTCCCTGGAAAGTTACCTAAAAAGCAGTGTACTTTTTTTGTCCTTGCTCTTACAAAGATGTGTGCATGGGCTTTGCCTTCTGCCCCTAAAACTCATACTACATGCATAAATCTTCATAAAAGGACTTTATAAAAAGGCTCTCTAAACACAACTGGTTGTGACATCATTTTAGGTTACAAAGCTTTCCTGGAACCAAGAAACTGCACATACCAGTAAATCAAAACAATTCAAGTATTTATTGTTTGCTAGAAAAAATCATGTCAGTTATGTAAACTGGATTGAAATTTTACTTATGAAAGTATGGCTTAGATCTGTGTGTGGTCCTCTTTCCCTCCTTCCCTCCTCTTCTTGCCTCCCTTTCCCTCCCCTCTCCTCCCAACTAATTAATATAAGGATATTTGTCCATCTAATTCTCGATTATGTATTCAGTTGCTTACAGAAAACAAACGACCTGCCACGAATTGCATCTTCCACAATGTGCAGTTTATGATGCCATCTAGATTTTGAAAACAATTAATTGGTCAGAGTAGAAAACAGTTACTATTTCTTAGGTTTTTTCATGCATTAAAGGTGTTAACAACCTGGACAACAGGGAATCAAATTTTACAGTTCATTAAGCATTTCTCCTGGTTTTCTTAGAAATGGGATCTCTTCATGTAAGCAACAATGCAAAGAAGAGTATGAGTATTTGCATGCTGAATCTATACACTAAACAGCAAGCTTGTCAAGTATATTCCAAGCATGTCTGATACCATGGCCAGGAAACATGCCCCACCAGTCGCTTGTCATCAAAGTCTTCTTTGATTTTGCAAAGAAAGTAAATAAAAATAGTTATGAGGAGCAATGGGTGAGATTCACTTGAGCTGGTTTGGGAAAAGCTAAATCACAGTTTTCCAGCCAACCATTTGCATGAGTTTCCAAAGCTTTGCTTGGCGATATATGGAATTTTTCCACTGTCAATGGAAAGCAGCTGCCATCCAGATCTCATGCCTTTTGGACCAGGACAAGTCCGACATGATCTCAACCCTAAGACTAGTGAAATAACACATGAATTTGAGTGACTGGTGTTTGGTTGTACTGCTCAAATAAAAATTCCCAGGATCTTCTAAATACTAAAGTATTGGGAGAAATCTTTTACTGGAGGTTATACATTATGTCATATTATACATGACAATATATATATCAATATATATAAATTATTCCAGTTTATATCCTGAACAAAAATATACCTGTCAGAGACATTACTATTTATTTCCATTAGCACATCTTTGGAAGTAGTATTTATTTTGGTTTTATTTTTTTTTTCTGTGACCTCGGTCTCCCTCCCACACGTGATCACACAATTGTTTGCAGGACTGCTGCTGGCTGACTTCAGAGTAAGTAATTGCATTACTAGTTGGGTGGGGAGGGAAGGAGGACCACACACAGATCTAAGCCATACTTTGATAAGTCAGATTTCAATTCAGTTTACATTACTGACTATTTTTTCCAGCAAAAAATAAATACTTTAATTGTTCGGACTCTGATACTGATATGTAGCATTTCTTAGTTGTAGGGAAGCTTTGTAACCTTTAATGACATCACAACTTCCATGTAAACAGGAAGGTTGAATCTCTCTTCCTACGATATTTGTATGGCTTTTGTTATCATTAAGTGCTTCTTAGTCTGAGCTAATGTACCCTCACAGGAACTTTAACTTTTTAAAGGCTGTAAATGTCATTGCACAAGGCACACTGGACTGTACAGAAAGTGGCTCTGGCACATGGGGCGGATTAAAGCTCCCCATAAGCAGTAGGTGCAACAGAATAAGGCAGTGTGGTTGGCACTGCTGAGTGCAGAACACCTGCAGGGAGCAGGCAGACACCTGAGCACCCCAAAGGCGAACAGGGGTGGTCAGCTCACACCTGGTACACCTCTAGGCTCACACTTACTTTGCAGACATAAGAGACATGGATTTCTCTGCCTCCTCCCTCAGCTTGTGGTGGTTCACTTCTTTCATGTCTTGGAGACAACATGTTGGAGATTACAATACTGGGGTAGACTGGTTGTGAACACAGCCACTGTGTCATTTCTGATGAGAGTGGGCTGTATGGAGAGAGGAATGCAAGTTTTAAAGGTCAAGGAAGAAGAGAAAATTGTCCAAAGGAGAAAAAAAAAAGCAGCTGTGTGTGTTGGCAGTAAGAGGTGTGGCTGGTGAGACAGACTATTGTGTTCTGGACAGTGTGTGTTTCCAAAATCTTCCTGCCAGGGTCCACCTTAGAAAAACTTCGAAGAACTGGCTGACACATCAGCAAAGATCCAATGGTATTTGCTGGAGTGTTGGCAAAGGGCATATTCGTCGTGATGAGACATTAGCATCACAAGTATTGAGCTGGTCTCTTATCAGTGAGCATCTTCAGGCACATGAAAATGCACAGTTAACACAAATTATTCACAGTGTTTTCTTTTGTGTGTCAGAATAACATCTCTCCTGTTCAAGTTCAGCTGGAAGCCAGCTGTTCTTCCATAAGCTACTTTGAAGATATTTTATCACGAGAGTCATATAGTTAAATATGGCAACAGTTAGGTATGGCCCTACATCCCCTCCACATGGCTGGCACCATTTCCTCAGAGCAGTACCTTGTACCTGGATGAAGATACAGAAAAAGGCCAGTGACAGGACTCTCCAGGTTCAGAGTTGCAGTTGAGGGGTCATTCATTCTTTGCTCTGCAGAGCCTTCTCAAGAAGACTTGCTTAATTTTTTTGAGCTACTATGGATATTTGCCACTTTAAGTGTGGCTACAAGATTCAGTTGCTGAAATAGTCTTACCCTCCTTCATAACAATATGCTTTAAAATGAGAAAATACCATGACAATCTTCTGTCCCTAAAAGAAAAAAGATTTCTCCATAACACTCCATCCTTAAACACAAGTATCAATTATTCACCTGCTAATAGCTGCATCTAACAACCCATTCAGCATTCCGCACATTGAGAAGGCAGGAACAGATCTTCATTTCGAATTAGAGGAATTAAGACTTTGCATGTTTTGTGCAAGTGAGAAGGAGGCACAGATGTGTGGTGTGAAGATGATAAAGTAGCTTAAAAAAGATTTTAAAAGGAGGTAACGGTGTTCAGCTAACAAGAACAGAGGTGACAAGTTTATAATTTTTGTTTGGCCTTACGGACCATAAATGAACTATTTTCTAGTATAAATGTTATGTAAAATTATTACATTTGGATTTCATTTATTTTTAAGAGTTAATAGTAAAGAAGCATATAAAAATTAAACCACACTGACTTCCCAAGTATTTTGCATTCAGTAACACAGGTAACAACGCTAGCCCGACATTGCTAACGGTACAGGACTGAAAGCAAACAGCAGGTGGTCTGATTTCTCCTGGGCCAGGCCATGTCTCTGCACCAAAGCTGCTGTGAAGAGAACTTGTTGACTCCTCTGTGGGTCACCGATATTTACAAGGATCGCCTTCAGGCTGATTAGCCTATTCTTTGAAATTCCCCAAAGAGCTGCTGGGAAGAAAGGCTGCAAAAACCAGTACGACACACAACCAACCTCCTGGCTGAGATGTACCCAGCTCTCCCAGCTCGGTCGTGACCTGCCTGGCTTTTAAGGTGTTGCTCAACCTGTAAAGGGAACATTTACAGTGTCACTGCTGACAGAGGAGTAATAAAGAGGAATCTTGTCTCCATGAATAAGGGGCTCTTTGCCCTTCACCTTAAAGCAAAGACTATAGAGAACACAGTGAGATGCTTCTCTCTCAAACCGTCATGGCTAATTGATTAGGTCTCACTGCAGGGTATCGAATTATGGCATTTCTTTTCTGCGATGCCCACGTGGGTGGGCAGTAGGTGGTACTTCGAAAACGCTACTGGTGAGCGATGCCCCGTCCCCGGCAGTGTTCAAGGCCAGGTTGGATGGGGCATTAAGCAACCTGGTCAAGCGGGAGGTGCCCCTGCCCATGGCAGGCAGGTGGGAACGAGACATTCTTTAAGGTCCCTTCCAATCCAAGCCATTCTACGATCTGGGGAGAAACCCGCGTGCTGCTGAGCGGTGGGCGCCGTCCCGCAGCGGGGCAGGAGCGGGAGGCCCGGGAGCGCAGGCGGGCGCTGCCAGCCGGAGCGGCCGCGGGGAGGGCAGAGGCGGGGCCGGCGGCAGCGGCCGGGGCACTGCGGAGCCGGCGCGGCGCTCACCGGGCGGGGACTGCACCTTCCCCGCCGCAGCGCGGCACCGCCCCCGGCCCCCGCCACACCTCCCGCCCCACCTCCCGTCCCCCCGCCACACCTCCCGTCCCCCCGGCCGTCCCCCCGCTCCCCGGCGGCGCGGTACCCGCTGCCCTGCCGAGCGGCTCTGCCTGCGCCGCCCCGCCATGGAGCAGGGGCCGGCGGGGGGGTCCGGCCCCGCTGCTGCCGCCGCTGCCGCCGCCGCCGCTGCCGCCGGCACCGGGGGTCTGCTCCTGCCCCTGAGCGAGACCGAGCAGCAGCGCTACTCCGAGCTCTTCTC
Source organism: Corvus kubaryi (assembly GCF_017639235.1). Classification (NCBI taxonomy): domain Eukaryota; kingdom Metazoa; phylum Chordata; class Aves; order Passeriformes; family Corvidae; genus Corvus; species Corvus kubaryi. Next base: position 13,430,255 of record NW_024580667.1, on the reverse strand, counting down.
GCGGTGCTGTCCGCCCCCCGAGGCGGCCGCCGGGGGCAGCAGCGTGGGCGAGCTGTTCCGGGCCTCCCAGCTGCCCCCGGACACGCTGCACCAGGTGGGTCCGGGGGTGTCCGGCTCCAGCTCCCCCCGGAGCTGCGGGGTGCGGGCGGTTTGGGGGGGTGCGGGACGGGATCTGCTCCCGCAGCCCTTCGGGAGAGGGGCTGGCGCTGCCTCCGCCTGGAAGTTGGGGGCTGCGGGCGGGCCGGTGCCCCTGCGGTGCCCGCGGGGCCGGGACCGGGCACAGCCCTGTTCGCGGCGGGGCAGAGCGGAGCGGGGCCGGTCCCGCCCCGCAGCGGCGGTGCTGGAGCTGCTCCGTGCCCGCTTGCCTGCTCCAGACAGGCGCTGGCAGGGTCGGCGCGCAGCTCTCAGGGGTTCTGCCCTCCGGGTGTGGGTGCGTGAGGGTCCGCCCGTGCCCCTCTGTGCCGCCCGGTGCCGGGCTGGGCACCCGAGAGCGCTGCGCACCCCGCGGGCTCTGGGCGGGCTCTCCCTGTCAGGTCGGTAGTGCCGTCGCCTTTCTCGAAAGGGTCCCGAAAGTCATAAAGGCAGTTGTATGAAAGGACGTGCCATGTGCTAGATTCCTGGTTTACCACTGAGGGTTTTTCCCTAAATGTTGTTTCAGTGGAAAAAAAATCCGTAGGTAAAATGATGTTGCGGTGTTTGTCAGTTCTTGAGCGCGAATACATCAAGGTGCGAAGTGCGAGGGTCTCACCCGTCAGAGCAGCAGAGCTCCAGAAGTGGTCCCCAACAGGGGCTGTGTGGCGGAGCCCTCCTGCTGTTTGAGGAAAAGCTTCTCCGGCGTGGGAGAAGGCTTGTGCCAGCCAGTTTGCAGGAAGAGGGAAGAAGTGGTCTTCTCCACCTGCAGATTAGTAATTTAGCTAACACACTATAGTTTCCTAATACTTCCTGAACAGAGATAGGATATTTCTGTTTGTTTGTTTATTTATTTATTTAACTTTTATTTTCAGGAATTTTGTTCTTCAACAGCTTTTACTTATCAAGCAGAAAAAAGTTAAGTTGAAATCGAGCTCATGTACCTTGGCACTGCCTGAGAGTATTCAACTCTACTGCTGTCCTGATAGCTGGTAGATCATTTCTTAATGGGTTATATAAATTCATATTGTACAGGGGATTCTGAACGAAAATTGTGGCGTTTCAAGAATATTTTTCTTCCTACTTGTGCTCCTTACCAGATCAATAAAACAAAAACATTACCAAGCACTGTATTACTACCTTGTATTGAGCCTCACTGTGACCTTGGTCTTGCAGGTGAATCAAGTGGTGAAAGTAGAGATTTCACATAGATACAGCACTAAGAGTGTTCTTCCTCTTTCCTCTTTTTGCAAAGAGGAAGCATGGGACATTTAATTTAAAGTAAGAAGGCTTATCAGAATAGTCACTTAATTTTTCAAAGAAGTATGGAAAAAACCTCTTATTTTCACGATTTTTCTTATTCTATCGCTTAAGTGAAATTTATGATCATGTTATTATCACAGTTTGTTTTCAGGGTCGTTTTGATAGCAATGTGTGATTTAAGCCCGGAAATGGTGAGGTACCGATTTTGGCTTTGTTTTTGGATTTGTTTGTTGGTTGCTTTTAATGTTCTGGAGGTTTTTACTATTTTAGATTATTTCCAGGTATATTTATATGGTGAGGAGAACATTACTAGCAAACAAGCGTGTAATTGTCTTCAGGAATATTCAGATAATAAGGCCTGTGGGATCTGGGTCTGCTTCTCTTTTTCCTTCCTTCCTTCCTCCTCTTGTTTACAGGGTACTAATCACAGTGGCATTCTGCTCTACTGCTGGTGTGTCTGTCCTCAGAACCCACCGCTGTCAGGTATTCTTACATTTACTCAGACTTCAGGAAAAAATGAATTAAAATAATGAGTTAAAGAAAATAAATTGCAAATGGGGATTTTTTTGATAGGGAAAATCCCACAATGTTGTTTAAGATATTTTTCTGATGTTTTGTCTTATTATATTTCAAAAATTCAATTTAATATTTTCACTTTAGAAAATCCGACCATTCTAACAGTTAGAGGAGCAAGACACACAGATTCATGGTATATGTTTTCTGTTAGTACAGGGGACACCTATTTTAGGGTAAGAGAGCTCATTTGGGTTAAGATAACATGTTTTCTTTGAAATAATTTTTGACTATAAATGTTTTTTGGGGTTTTTTTAATGCTTTTAAAAATCCCCGTCTGTCACTATTAGTGCTTCATATATAGGCAGCATCCCTACTGACCAACTGAGAAATGGTCATGCTGAGCTTATTCATGTCAGAAATGGGGAGATTTGGTTTGGAAAGCAATTCTGGATTTTTACTAAGCAGAGTCTGCACAGTCCAGAAGGTACTTAACGCCATTCTCTGGCCCTTGCATGGGCTATAGCAAGAGACAGTTATAGATGGTTTTGTAAGCAATGTGCAATTTGCAGCTTTTTATTCTCAAGGCGTTCACTGAGGAGTAGTTTTACAAATCAGGATGCTTCCGGAACTGACATCTAGTGCCGTGGCAGTTTCAAACCTGTGCTGTTGTCTTCAGTGTAATAAGTGGGATAAATCTTTGAGAAAGAAGGAGCTTTTCCTTATACATTCTTTGATTGAGATTTATTACTCATCAGGATGGTGCTCACAAGCATTACAGGAAATCTCCTTCCACTTCTTTACCTGTAATGGCAGGGTTTGCTGTCTAGACAAATATCAGTGGGTGCATCCTAGATGGAGTAGTGCTGCTGATGTCAGTTCCTGTGGGAAAAGCAGTGGTGTGTGCTGTCAGACAGCAAACAGGCAAGGGTTTGGTTTGGTTTAAAGGTTAGTTGGCTTGATCCAAGAAGTTACATGGATGAAAGATGCTAGCTAACAAGAGAGCAGGTAGGGAATGCGAGAGCATGTGCCAGAAGAGGAAATGCTGGAATAAATGGAAAAAATCCAAAAGCAGCCGGGTCAGTCGGAGCAGATGGCGTGCACCCGAGAGTCCGGGGTCTTGCTAAGAATGAAGTGATTGAACACAGATTCATTACACCCAGGCTCATTAAAGCCAGCAATTCTGCTGGGCAGTAGGGTACAGCAGAGGTTATTCTGATTTCGCTTTACTTACAGACAGGAATTGAACAATGAACTCAGCAAGAGTTATTTCAGTTCTGGAAAAAAGGTTGAAGTTAGCACTAAAATGAAAAATGTCAGACACTTCACGGGACAGAGGCGGCCATGACAGGGACAGAACAGCATGGGTTTTTTGGACTGTATAATCATACCTCCCCCGTGTACTGAAAGTCTTTGGCTAGACATATTGTGTGGTTAAAGACAGAACCATTAAGATTTTATTTAGAATTGCACAAAGCTTGTGGCAGATCTTTTACCAGGGGCTTTTAAAGTAACTCCGCAAAATATCTGTAATTATTTGCCTGAAAGATCTGTGCTGGGGTTGTTTTTGTTTTTATTTTTTTACAGTATTTATGTTGAAGGAGAAGGAGCAGACTAGTCATGCACCATGCACTTATGTACACTGTCAGAATTAGAAGAAATTCAGCAGCATCAGCTGGATTTATATATATACATCTGTGTTGATGAGATTGAAAATGGTGTTATCTATGCTTTAGGCTCCTAACAAAGGGGGAAAGAACTGAATTTGTGCAAAGAAAAACCAAATTTTGAAAAAAGTAAATGTTTTTGACTTACTGGGGCCACAAAAATACTGCTGAAGTGAAGGTGATCTCACAGCATGCTTTGTTACATAGATCAATATCAGTAACCCTTCTAACAAGGGGAAACAGCAGGCAGAGGTGAGGGAGGAAGGCAGGAGGTACCACTGTTGGCCATCAGTGGATGACAAAAACAGGTTTGCTTGCCCATGTGGGCAAGCTGTCTGGGGTTTTGGGCCTATTCCTTTGAAGATCTGTTGGATTATGCTCCCTGAGTGCATTGGGATGTCCGTGCTGCACACGGACGGCTGTGCTAGGTGCTGACAATGCCTGGTTTGCCTTGTCTCATTTGGGGCAGTTGACTTGTGACCCTATTTTGAAGCTGGTCACCAGCAAGTACATACAGCCTCTGCTGCTTGAGTCTGGGACCCCAAGTGTGTTTGTTGTGGGTGCCAACTACCAATGGGCTGATGTCTGCAGGCATTTCAGATAAAATAATGCTTTACAGGATCACTGCCCCCTGATCAGCAAAGGAGAGGTACCTTGTGCTAGTTCTGCTGTTTGTTGACATTACCGTTGTCACTGAATATTTTGTCTTAAGAAATTGAGGAGCAGAATTGGACTTCAGATTTACACTAAAATGCTTATTTCTTTTCATTAGTTTCTAACTTACTTGATTAATTCTCACTTGGTTTTCTGGCAGTATTTTTAATTCTCACTTTTATAAACCTTAATCTTATTTGTGGACTTGGCACTATCAGCACAGAGATCCAATTTCCTAAGAAAACGCATTCTTTCCTCTGCAAATGAACACACTGTGTTATTATGAGCTCCAAGATGACAAGTACTAATTGTGTGATGCTGGAGCTGTACAGGCACTGCATTTTTAGCTGGGACTCTCCTTCCAGTACTGTGTGAATAGGGAACACAGACAAACGGTCGTGCTTTTCTTCCGCAGACTTCGTGAGTTAACTTGTGTTTATTGTGCCTTGTCTCTATAGTTACAATTCTACATTTTAACTGTATTATGCATTCAAAAAGCAGAAGTGTGAATAGAATAATAATAATAAAAAAGGTTAAGTTGATATTTCTTTGGAAAAATGCCAGTAAGGATTGGCTTTCTGAAATTTATTTTTCTTAATTCCGTAAGGATAAATTATTACCTGTGTGATAGCTGGGGTGGAACTAACTGTCTGCCGCAAATGAAAAGAAAAGGAACTGTAGCAGTTGCTAGCTGTTTGAGTGAGGGAATTAACTCAATGTTACTTTATGTTACTTTACAAAAATAAAGTTCACTCTGTTGCAGCTGTTGACAGAATGTGGCATTATGCTTGTGCTGGCAGTGTGATTTTGCTGACTGAACAGCAGGTCCATCAAAAAGTGGTGTTAGAGAGAAGTTGCATCCTACTGATGCCTTTGAGTCAGGAAGAAACAAAAGTGTGGTATAACTTCATGTAAGCAGTGCAGCAAGAAGAGGAAAGGAAAACTGACATTTCAGTATCAGTACTTCTGACCACAATCTCCTAAACTGTCGTTGCCTTTCTAGAGTCACAAGCAAACTTGTGTTTATGTAAGTAGGAAAATGAAAAACTCCGATGTAAAAGTCAGGGTAGTATTGTTATTAAAAAAATTTCTAAATTGTAATGAGGGAAAGGGTAAAACTTCACATGGAGCGATCTTGCTGATGTGCTCTGTAAAAAAAATAAAATTGATGTCTTAGTACATCTTTAAATGTTTTTTTATGATGTAAACTATCACTTCATAGTCATTCCTTACAAGATTAGTAGTTTTGAGTACCTCAATGCTGAGATACACAGTAGATGATTTGTAGAAGCCATTCCTTCCAAGTGTGTTTCAAATCACACTGTAAAATAGACTCTTAGACCTGCTTGCCACAGACATTCAGTGGGATGGTCAGAATTAGCCTGGTCAGGGCCTGCAGCCTTCAGTAATTAACCCTCATAATAGCCAAGTGTCAATTAATTATGTAATTTCCCAAGAAAATAATGCTTTGCTGTGCCAGTGATTTAAAATGATGCTACAAAAGGTATGGAGGAAAAAGATCCATTGGGATTAGAAAGAGTTAACTTTCTTCATGAGACGTTGATGCAGTATGAAGCAAGGACAATGATGAATGGTTTTTATGTTTTCAGTAAGTGGTTTTGTCATGGTACTTACATAAGTGCAACCAAAAAGTTGAGTATAACCCCTCCTTAGTCATATGTGTATCTACAGCAATCTGCTGTCAGTATTGTGATGTTTATACACAGATTGATGATGTTGCCACAGTTTGTTTTGCAAAGGAGATGTTGAATACAATTCACTTCAGTGGCTGAATCTGGCTCAAACAGCCCCTGTGAAAGAGGGATGGTATAAAGTCTGAAAACATGAATTTAGCTGAGCTGAAAAACTTAGCCAAGATAGATTCATGAAAGATGGAACAAGCATTTCTCTGGCAAGGAATCAGGATAAATGACCTATTTAAATTTAAAATACTACGATTTGAGAAATACATCTGATATAATATCTGTAAAGCAAGATTCTTTGATGTATTGACACCTAAACATACCAACAGTATGGTAAAATAAAACATTAATGAGCCATATGTACTAGTTCAACTTTTGAGACAGTCAAACAGTTTAACAGCAAGTTAGTGGATAATTAACTTGAAAAGGTTGCTGGAGTAGAAAATCAACTGTGGACGAATAGTAATCCCCTCTTCCTGAACAGAGGGAGTATTTTCTTTATCTATTGTATTCAGCAGCATTATTAGGTGACACTGCATAAAATAGAGAACTCTGTTGGGAATAACATTTTTTTGTTTATCATTATTTTTTAAATTTTTTTTTTTTTTTTTTTTTTTTTTTTACTCCTGCCATTTAGATATGATGATGAGGTGGAAGGATATGGTGGGATGTGATCTGGTAGGACACAGTGACCAGAAATAATCAGAGAAATCATTAACTGCAAATTATATTTACTTCATTTATCAAGGTGTTTAAAAGACAAAACATGTGTTTATAAAGTTCCAAATCTTTGTATATATAAGAAATGTGTAGCTTTTGGGTTTTTAGCGGATGAAGACTATGTATTTTTAAATGAATTCCAGTTTTCAGCTAAATTTAACTTTGCATATGTCATACATACCCACACAAGTAGGTTAAAGATTATAGTGGAGCAAATTTCTTATAAAATAAGAATTAAGATGTATATTAGGTGATGTGGTTGCTCAAATACGTTTTAAATTATTACTTTGTTTTAAGAACAAAAATGCTACCATATTTATTTTTAAAAAGTAAGAATCTTGTTTTAATGATGACCAACTGACAAGACATGTCTTTATCTAGATAATTATGAAATTAGGGTCTTATCTCTTTGGACTTAAATAATGTTTTTAATAGCTTATTTTTTCCAAAAATCTGCCCTGCAAACACTGAAGTTCAGACACTTGGTGCTGCCAGTTGTTTCAGACGGGGTGGTACGTTTGCAGAGGGGTGTTGAAGATGCTCCTCTGATATGTGCCCTGGGCACTCTCTGGTCAGGAACAGGCTGCTTAAAACTACCCCAAGGTTACACAGTGGCTGTCTGTTAAATCATCTCTTGTGCCTGTTTGAGCCATGCAGGCCTTTGCACCGAGCACACGGTGCTGAGCAGAGCTACAGGAGTGCCCCACATACATCACCGTGAAGCCCACAAAAAAAGGGGGGTCTTGAGAAACTTTCGATAGCTTGACTACCAGAGCACATCTTCGGTGTTTTCTTCTGCTTTATTTTTTATGTCTGTAGGATATTTTTTCTGCCCTGCAGTCTTTCCCCCCTCCAAAAAAGCTGCAAATGTTGGTTTTAGTATTTTACCCCTGCACCTGTGTAGTCCTACAGTCTGAATAATGCAGGACTGGGTCGGTCCCCTTCGTTATCAGGAAGTGGTGGGGAGATGCTCCTTTGGGCCGAGCCATAATAAAATGCTGGATTTGAGACTCATAATTCCCACCGTCTTGGTGTCAGTAAAATTTTAGAGTTGGCTAATGGGAAACACTTGGCTGAGCTTGAATTCAAACTGTCTGAACATGGTCCATGGTGTCTGCTTGCTCACTCCGGTATGAGTCATGGAGCTGAATTCTACTTTCAATAGCAAATTTCTGTAGCATTACTTTATTATTATGATTATAAATTTCAAGTGGTTTTTTGGTGTCAGCCTTTCAAATCAATTTACCTTTTTTTTTAATCTTTTCTTTTTCTTAAAGTCTCTTTCCACACCAAGAAACATTAGATCAGCTTTGGCATAGGCAACATTTCACATTTCATGCATTATTTACTTCTGGCATAATTTACACAATGATGTCCTATGGAAGCCAAGATGATGGTATTCGGAACAAAACAATGTGTCTAATCATTTGCAAAACAGGGTGACTGCTGTGGGCTAACAAATAGAGTCAGAATTATTTTGTTGCGAACAGTAACAGCAGTGGAGAAGTAAAAGGTGAAGTACTTTGAGGTTCCAAATGCCCAAAATAAGAATAAAAGGGGAGGGAGGCCAAAACTCAATCCTGTGATTCTGTATGTATTTAAAACTTTTTTTTTTTTGCTTTCCCTCCTCTGAATAATTGCTGTCTTTATAAGAGCATCTGTATGTTTTAGTAGCCATAGGCTGCTTTTCCTTTACTGTGTACAGAAAGAAATGCAAATACAAATCATGATAGAAGATGTGCTGTAAATGCTGGCAGACTGTGCATGGGCTCTGGAGACAGTGTTGTCTTTGACTCCAGTGTTGCTGCTTTGAAATCCTGTGCTCTTTAGCTGAATCGAGGGAGAACTCTTGGTTTGGACAAACAAGTAGATTCTCACCGACTGAATGATGCATTTCTGCACATAAGGTGCCAGCATGTTGGATGAAATAGTGATAATTTTAGTGTTTTGTTTAGTGGTGTGGAAGAGAAAAAATTTAACCTGCTTTTCCAAAAGATGTGTTGATTCCAACTACAGGTAAATGTGATATAAGATCAAGGAAGGACAGGAAGTGTCTTCTGCATATACCACGTGCAATGGAATTAGCTATTAGGGTATACCTTCAGTTAAGAAAACTTTTGACAACTCTTCAGTCTTATAAAAATAGTCCATAACTCTCAACTAAAGAAGGGTTTTAATGATATTGATTAAGATAACTGCACAACTGTAGGAGATAATGTTTTGTCTGTTTGCTGCATTGCCTTTAAGAGGACCTCTGTAGTTGTAAGTGCTAGGGAAGTGAACTCAGGAAACATGCCAAATGTGATAAAAGAGGAGGGGTACAGGAAGCATCAAGGTTTTTTGGGGTAGCCAGTCTAAAAAAATCACATAACAGTAACTGTGGAAGAAAGATGCTCATTTTAGGAAAAAAAATATTTTGATGGAGTAGGAGATATATCTGTAAGAGATTTGTTTGTGGCAAAAATGCATCATATGTCACAGAATTTCTGTTTTCTTTTATTAGTTAAGTCTCATTTTGTCTGAAAGCAGAACAAAACCCAGAACTGCATTATTATGGGAAATGCCAGAATGTCTTCTGGTCTTCTAGGGCAAATTTAACAATGTTTGCAAGAGAAGTTGCTTTGGAAATGTTTAAAAACTTGTAATTCGTTGAATTAAAGAAAAACACTTTTGTTTTGAAGTGCTTGGATGTTGAAGCACTGTGACATCTTAAACACATGTATTTTGGGCAAGAGGTTGTTTGTGTGCATCATTTCTAGTTGCTTTCTGTTCCTTACACTAATTCTGCCATTACAGATAGAAGTGATGGTGGCCAGGCAGCCTGTTCAGAAGGGAGACTGTGGTGCCTTGGATGTCATCTGCTGAGGAACCACAAAGCTGTGAAACATCAAAACAACAGCTTCCATGGGGCTCTATGGTACCTTTGTATTTAGGTGACCTGGAAAAAACCCATTTTATTTCGTGGTAGAAATTTGGAAGGTTCATTGGAGTTGTAGTGGATTGTTGGTTTGGGTGGTTTTTTTTTTTTTTTTTTTTTTTTGGGAAGTGCTTCAAGATGTTGCAGTATTTTCATTTAGTCTAGGTCAAGGTGACTGGATCTCATGGCTGCCATCTAGCTGGGGAGGATTCCTCACTCTTTCGAAGTGTTCGCCACTTCTGGATGTTAACTCCAGTGGTTTTTAAAAACTTTAAATGCTTTCTGCCACTGCTTTCAGAATGATGGACACCAGCTGTCAGATCTGCCATGCAGAGTTGTCCATAACTCATTCTGATAAGCAAGAATCAAATGTTTTAATCTCTGAAGAGCGACCTTTTTCTCTGTTATTGCTGAAATTTGTGGAAGACCTATATAATTGTAACTGCTATAAGTGTTCTCGTATTTAGCTACCTGGACTTGTCCCATATGTTCAGGCTGTCTCTTCTGTAAACTCTGACTTCAGTATTAGTGGAAACAAATTTTCCTTTGTACCTAATAGACAGTAATACCCTTTTTAAGAAGCGTGAGAAGGAGAAACAAACCTATCCCAAAGTAGGTAGCACATTTCTGCAGGTCATGGTGGGCTGATGTCTGGGTTACAGGCTGGGCTCCTTTCTGTGTTTGGTACCTGCAAAGTTCATGCCTCCCACCAGCTTTTTGTGCTCCTGGTACTTACAGGAGATCCCTTATGGTGCTGGTTGGAAGCATGAAGAATAGATAGGCTGAAACTAGTTTTCTCTTATAAGAATGTATAAGCGGAGACCTTACCTGAGGTTGAGGGAGGTTAAGTAGAAGCAGGACAGCAGTGAATGTCATTGGAAGCAGTGGATGTGAAAGAAGAGAAGCCTGAAGGAGTCATTGAGGTGGCCAGTGTTTATTGAGGCTTGTCTGGTTTGGGAGGAGATCAGAAGGCAAAAATAAATAAATCCCAATTATGTTGTTAAGAGCTGTTGTCTGTTGTTGAGTAATAAAAGGCAGGGTCCAGGAAGCTGCTTGTTTCTGGTTTTTATTAGATGCTGTAGGTATCATGGTGATGAGCAGGTTATAAATATAAATGGCTGCTGCAGATGGAAGATGAAACAGGCTAGAACCCAGTAACCTTTAAAGAGGGATAACATGAGGTTTAAAACTCTGCTGAGATCTGAAGCTTCCTGCAAAGTCTTTGGGTAATCTCAAGGAAAGCCTGGCAATAGCAATAGAAGGACCAAACCCAAAACAAATAACCAACCCCCCAAAATGCCCCAAAACAAAATTTGGAGCCAAAATCTTACCCAATTTTTTGGTTGAGTTTTTCACGAGGTGCTGCCAAGGTTAGAAATGAAGAGAGCCTCAGCTTTCTGTTTTCTATGCCTGATATATGGTGGAGATGTACCCCTGTATCAAATAGTATGCTTGGGGTTTTTTTGCAATTGTATTGTTTCCTGTTGCTACCCTCGCTAAACCATGGACTTCTTTTTAAAAACAGCACTGTATTATTATTCTGGAGATACAGTATACCTCTATAATAGTAGAGCTGTGAAGTCGTGTCTGTCAAAACATCTTTTAAGTGTTGTGAGAGGAAGGAACCAGGATGGGGAGCCTGGGGTTGACGATGTTACAGCACCTGCTACCTCACAGCATGACAGGTCCCAGGTTCACTGGCCAGAGCAAATGTTTCAGAACAAGAAAGAACAGCACTGGGCAGTGCTGATGTCAGCAGGAAAATAATTCTTAGTGTTATTTACATCAAGTTATCAGTCCCTCATTTTCTTTCTCACTCTCTCCACCCCCTCCTCCACCCACAGCTGTATTATAGTAATTATATCTTTTATTTGATCTAGTCTAAATCAGGACTGTCCTTGAGGAGTATACTCTCCAAAGGAGTATTTTTCCATAGGAAATACTCATTAGCTGTTTTTAGATTGCATTACTTACTATGCATATATTTGATTGCAGGGGAAGTGTGCAAGAGGTAAAGCTTTAGTTTACTAAAGTCTGGCAAGGCACTTAGTTTCAGTATAACTACTGAATTAAAGCCCTGCAACAAAAGAGGTTACTCTGGAAGTGGAATGAAGGTCTTCTGCTCAGGTACTGAAGGACAGACCTTAAAGTAAACATCTCTGAGGGAGTGAAACATCCAGAAGGGCGAAAGTAAAAGAGACATTTGTGAATCTTTTTTCTTTTTTTTTCCTTACTATGCAGTTTAAATTTTATAGTTTAAATTATTTGGCAACATATAAGTGCAAATATTAGTAACCATCTAATTAACAGTTGAGCACCATAATACTTTTATAGTCCTTCTAGTAAGTTGGTCAAGCTAAGTTTCAAATTATGAGTGTTTGACATTTTAATGAAGAGAAAGAGGAACGATGTGTCAAGGGCTGCAGATGGGAAATACATTTGAGTGGATGAGTAGTGCTGTCTAGCTTTATGTGTTCCTATTCCCTTCCATATGGAGAATTCTGGTAATATATAGGGCCCTAAATCTAGAGTTGCAGGACCATCCTATGGTCAAATTGGCATTGGCCCAGAACAGCATTTCTACATTTTCCACAGCACTGTCTCGTTGAGGGGCTTGGGTGATATGTGACTCTGTGGAGAAAAACTTCTTTTGGAGCAGTGATATTATTTGGGCCAACTTTAAATACCTGAAAGTTTGCTTTGCTTCCTGATGACACTTTCAAGACAATATGTCTTGCAAGAAACATTGTACAGAAATTTTCCTTTGTAGGAGAACATTAAGCCATTTCAAAAACAGTTCACCACTGCTGTAAGATGGCCAGTGCTATAGTTTCTTAATGAAAGAGCTTAATGGAGTTGTGTTGTTCCAAGGAAAGGTGTTTGAATCATAAGCTAATATACATTGCCATAGTGAACCACTTCCCAAACTTTACACTTAAAAATTTTTTAACCTCAAATGGATTTTTAGTACTATGTAATATAAAATGTTTCTTTTGCTCTGCTCCTGATGTTTCTGTTCCGTTAGAATTTTCTGTCAATGCTTTTAATAATGATAGTCTCACTCTCTGTTAGAGTTCCCCTTTTCTTGTGGTCTGTCTAGAAATGCTGCAAGCACAATGCTAGAAGTACTAATTTGCAATAGAACATTCAGTTTACCCCTCTGTAGCAGCAATAGCTCATTTATTGCCAAGGTTGCAAGGATAATATGAAGGCTATTTTTATCCTTATGTGAACACCCATCAGTCTCATTGACCATTAAATGGTCAAATGGCTGAAGACACCTTTGGGTTTCTGAATGTGTAATGTATACTGCAGGAAAGGCATCCCTCATCTGGTACCACATTAGGGGTTGGCTTGATGTGTCACCCTGTTCTTTATTCAATTCAAGATTTTATCTCCTGCTAGGAATGACCTATCAACTAATGGTCTTTTTGTTATCACTATATGACTAAACACAAACCTATATTCCTGAAAGGTTTTGCCATTTCCTATATAGCTGTATGCTTTCAGCTAAAAAAAAAGAGATGGTCTCCTTTATTGCTACTTACTCTACTTCACCTTTCTTACTGTAATGTAAAATTTGTCAATTTCCTATGTCATGGGCTGAGGTTTCTTTGGTCCGATTTTCGAAAGAGGTGCAGCTTGTGCAATGATGCTATTAATTCAGCCCAGTAGTAACTTCTGAATTTGTTAACTATCTCAACAAAATTTCAAGAAAATTGAGAGACTTTGAAGAGTTCCTGAGAGTTATGTGGAAGACTAAGTCATTTGGTAAAAGAAAACCCTATTAATTTTGCTGCTGAGAGGAAGGTTCCAAAAGGAAATCAGCCCATGTTAAACATTAAAGGAATGTCACCTCAAGACAAGGGTCTAGAGAAAGCTGGGGTTTATTGGTTTTGCTGCTCAATGACAACTCCTTGACTGATGTAGGCTGCCCAGGGAAGTGGTCAATTCACCATCTGTGGAGCAGTGTTGGGCTAACAGTTGGACTCAATTAGGGTCTTTTTCAACCTAAATGATTCTGTGATTCCAAAGAGTGGTGTGGGGATGAGATAAAAGATGGCTGTAAAATAGCGTTTTAAAAATCACTGTAGTAGTGAGTGGAGAAGAGCAGAAGGGACAGGCGGGTGTCTCCGTATCTGCTCTGTGCCGCTGTTTTTGTGCCCGTCTTTGCTCCCCCTGTCTCTTCCCACGCGGCTCCACCTGCACTGCTCTTTGTTCCCCTAGTTTCCAGCTGGCGACTTCCACCAGCCAAGAGAGCTGCTGCTTCAACACTTCTCTGCATCTGCCAGGAAATAAATAAATAGTGGGATGAGAAACGGAAGGGATGTGTTCTTGTTCTTTTTGTCAGCTTTACTTAGGGCTTTTTTTTAATTGTATGTCTTACTAAAATGTATTACTTTGAGAAGGTTTCCTTGAAACTAGAGCTGAATCCTGTCGCCTCCTTGGTTTCCTTAGTTTTCTGGCATTAAGAAAAATGCAAGTGCTTGGACACTGGTGGAGATGGATTCTCATATATTCTGCTATTTAATAGGCCACAGCCACTGAGAGGTTTAATGTTGTCCCCTAAGGGCTTGCCAGGAGTTCTGTTTGCAGGTACCCCTTGCCCACGGAGTGCTTTGCAGGATCACCTGCACCCCCAGCTGATCACTGCAGGGCTTTGGGAGCTGTCTGTTCTATAAATTCCCTCTAACTCCCCGTGAAGCTGGAGACAATGTGCCCCAGCACTATTCTTGTTCCTTTTGTGCCAGTTCTTTCTGCTAGTGTTTCCAGCCTTTGTGACTGCCATCTGCCTGGGAGCTGGAGAGAACATGCCTGCTCCTTCCCCCTCCCCGTTTTTTCTTTTAAATTGTACTTAGGCCCAGGTTCCCTGTGACCCCAAATGATGTATCATATTGGGGATTCAGATGAACAGGTGGGTTATCCTTGGCACAATAAGGAGATGAGCCCCTCACACAGTGGGCCAGCTCAGCATGTTGCAGCTGATGGCTGCTTCTAAATTAAATACCCAACATCATTGCCATTTTCTCATTCCTCACTCACTTGTGTGAGGAGGCATTAATTTCTTCAGCTGTGTCTAAGAAGTCTAGATCATTTAGCAGTGGTTTCCCTGCAGGAAGTTCCACTGCCTGTGGTGAGGAAACTGCCCTAGTTGTGCTGGTGTGCAGGAGATTCTTCTGCTTGCTTAAGTCTCCTCAGCAGCAAGATTGTCTTATACAAAACATTTCTTTTGTGATATATCTATCTCATTAATTATCTCCATATCTATTTCATTCTTAATTAAGAGGATTGTGGAACATTCGGAAAGTATTTACAGATTATTATTTTTTTAATCTTTAAAAAAACAAGTGGTTTTTACTATGAGTAAAAATGACTTTGCTTAATTTCTCACTATTTCTCTGCTGTTGTTCTTAACTTGGAAGGAACATTTGTCTTACCTTTAAATTTTTCTTATAGAAATGTTTAAGTATAAACATTGCAGGAAAATACTTTCTTGTACAAAACCTGCACAACTACATCCAGTGGAATTTAAAAATAACAAACTCCACTATTCATTTCATGGCAGAAATGTTTTTGCTGATACCAAATCTTGGAAAAAATTATGTAAGGTTATCTAATTATGAGCCAAACTTTCCTTTGACTTTGTAAATGTGTTCCAGGTCTTAAGCTGTATAAAATGCTTGCAACGTGGTTTGTTTGAAAGACTGTTTGGAATGGAAAATAATTTCAGAGGATGTATGCTTGTGTTTAACCAGCTTCCCCAGTCTAGAGAGATGTTTGTGCATGTTCTGAAAATGCCAGGGCTGAACTTCCTCTGAGAAGCAGGATACAACTATGGGCAATGCACACCTTTGTCCCTGTAGCCCTGCTCAGCTGGGTCTGAATATTTCTCTGCTCTTATTACTGGCTCTGCTGCTTTTAGAGCAAGAAGCCAGTAGGGAGGAAGACCCGTGAATCTGGAGTGATCGTGGATCCCTTTAGTGTATAAAAGGAAGAAGGTTTGATCATTAGTAAGAAGGCTGCCCAGTAAGACAGGACTTTGTAATTTTCACTGTTCAAGGTGTGACAGGAAATAAAAGAAAGGATAATCAGTAAGAGCATGTCTGAGGTTTTTGTCGATGTTAGGTGTTATTGAAAATTAGCAATCTTTCTGTAGTTTTTTCTTGAAATGGCTGCTGACGTAGGGACCAGTGGACAGAATCTTATCTTTCAGGACTTAGGACTTGTGTCCTAAGAGTTGCCACTGGGCTGCCATCCCTTGCTCCTGGTTTTCCACACTGCCTTTTCATAGGAAAAAGGCAAGTGGCAGCGTGAGCACAGCATAGCACTTTTCATGGGCCAGTGGTAGCAGAAACATTAACTGGTTCAGAAACAACTCATGACATCTGATGGCTGTGTCAGCATAGGGAAGGGGCTGAGCTGTGTCAGTGGTACTGATAAGACCTGTGAAAATCATGGTCTGGGAGATGCTTTTCTTGACACCTCTGCCCTTCTTTCAAACCAAGTGGGCACCAAAGCTAATGAGTTATGAAGTGTATTGGTGAGAGTATTGTGTGGTGTGATCACATTAGCCACATCTTTAAAGGAGGCTGAATAATCTACAAGCATGGAAAGAACCTTGGATGATCCCTAAATACTCTTTCCTGTCCATAGCAAAATCCCATTTCCATGTGTTGAGCAATTTGTTAATCCTTGTGCTAACTCTAAAACTTTTATAGGCAATGGACTCTACTGCTGCCTTACCTTTGGGTTTAAGGTTGTTTTTAAGCCTTATGTTGTTTATATCCTGTGTACAGAGGATATAAAGAACAGATTATTCCTCTCCTTTTTTAAGCCAACTGTTACCATGCCTCCTTTTAGTTTAGTGCTGCAAACTGGAATTTACATTTGGACATTTCTCCAGGAAGTCTTGGGAAGGTGCAAGTAAATAAAGTTTTTGGTCAAGAATCCTGAGGTAGCATTTGCTAATAAGACAGAAAACAGTACAAATGGTCACATTGGACAGAAGAATAAAGCCCATATGGGAGTGATTCTTCAGAGAAGTGGGAATTTCACTGTGGCTTTCCTCTGAGTTCTCAGGGGGACTCCCTTGTGTCTGAGACACACTGGTATGTTTTCAAAGGCCCTGGGGAGCTGCAGTGCCAGGAGAGGTCCTCCCTATGGATAGGGCTGTACTACCCGTTCTGGTGATCACAACCACAGATCACGACTCTGAAGACAGCCAAAATGCATCAACCAACTGCAGGATCTTTGCTGTCCGTCAGTGAATTGTGCCTGCCCCAAAACTGTCTCCTTGCCCCAGTGGGCTAATGCATAAAGAGTTCATGAAGATTTTGAGGTTCATAAAAGCACGTTAGTTTCCAGCAAGGCAGGGTTGAAGTTAGAGCTCCTACAGAGATGTTGAAATGGTGTATTGTGTTGCATGGTGTGTTCACCTGTGTCTGTTTTCTTTCCTTTAAATTCTAGTTTTAAAAACATACAACTGCTAGTGGCTTCCTCGTGTGGTCACAGACACTTTTTGTCCCTGAAACCAGCATCAGTTGTGGACCAGAAAATAAAAGCCTCGTAACAGTGCCCAGTGTTCAAAGGGCCCTCAGCTGGAACTAATGGCACCAAACTGAAAAAAACAACCCCAAAATTAAAATTAAAATTCCCTCTGTAAGGGAATAAATTCATAGTAAATTCCTTTCTGAGTAGGAAATGTTTCTTATTAATTCCTTTAAAAACAAGTCATATAATAAATTCTTGGGGGCAAAACAAGTTGGATGATTGCCATCTCAATGTCTTTCAAGACTTACAGAAGATCAGCAATTACTGTGAAAACAATTTCATTACAGAATGTTTAATAAGGAGACTTAGCAAAAATGTTAAACTCTAGAATTGTTTGTTTTGTTACCTTCCATTCAGCTCCTCCTATTCTCAAAGTTTCATCTGATGTGGGCTTGTTCAATGTGTTGGGTTTCCATATGCTGTGCTCTCATCTGTGGGCTGTGTTGTAGGTTGGGACCCAAATGGATTGTAAATGTCTTGCTCAGGAATCCAAACTGAACCCTTCCCAAAGTTTTTGTAGAAAATCAGTTTCCTGTGGGGGTGTCAAGGTTTTTAAGGTTAATACTACATGGAAATGCCTCCAGCTTTTTTAGCAAGCAGGAAAAAATAATTCTGGTATTCTTATGCAATCTGGGTTAAATTTGTGCTCTTGATGTGCAATAAGTACAATTATATACCTCATTAAAATGTCTTGTTAAGAAGGACAAAAGGTTTTGTATTCTTTAAGTTTGAATTAATTCCTTTTGACATTAAAGTATAGTGCCAAAGATTTTCAGTGTTGTGGGAATTATTATTGTGAAAGCAGTTCTGAGGGATTTAAAACAGTAAGAGCCTGGGTATGCTGCCCAAATATTGTGACATTAAAAAGAAAGGTACAGAATACAAATAAATTCTACTATAAACTGTAGTTCAATTGAGTCATTTTTGTGTGACTTGTTCATTGTGAACAAAAGGTTTTCTATATTTCTGCATCTGGAAGGATGAAACATACAGGTAAGCAAATAGGTTTCTAAAAGGGCATGTCTATTTTAGGAGTAAGGTTATCTTTCTCAAAAATATTTTTTAATTGGTGTTCGTAAACTGTATTATTTATGTGGCATTTTGAATGCTTTTTGCTTCTTAATGCATTGTGACATTTGTGATTGTCACAATGTTTTTGTGATTGTTTGCATAGGAACATACCAATTCTCAGTAGGTTTATGTAGTTCTTAGGGTTTATTCGTGAGGAAAAGGTAGCAGTTTGTCATTTGTTGGAGTTAAAATCATCCTGGTTTTGCATGTACCTCAAGATCACCTGAATCTGTAGGCATAGGACTCCTCACAGCTGTATTTTATGTTTCAGTATTAAATACCCCCTTTGTGCTAGTAAGATACATACAATGCTGAGAGTCAGAATTATTTGTGACATCAATCCCAACAGGGTTTTGAAATGTAGTAAATACAGTGTATCTGCCATACATGTTGAGAAAAGGCTTTTATTTTTTTTAATTTTTCTCCCAAATATTTTAAGAATCTGTACTCACCAGAATTTTATCTGAGAGTTAGGAAGTTTACATTTTTAAAAATGTATAATGGACAGTGCTGCTTTTAATTTCTTGTTGCTAGTTAGAGTAGGCAAGTTGTTTTAATTCAGAACTGGTGTCATAGCATAGATTTTTTAAAAAATCATTTTATCTTGATGTTTCACTTTTTAATAAAATCTGAGAGTCTTTCAGATAGCATTGCAAAATATGTATACACTGATTTGTTTCTAGAGAGAAAGTTCTTGTGGGCAAATAGTTTGATCTTTTTTTCTACTTGAAAGAATTTTTTCTAGAGGTTGAAACTCCTCTGTACAGATGCTGTAGAAGTACTTAGAAAGTTAGTATGTCAAAGGACTTGAAGAAAGAAAAAACTGCCAGTCATGCTTGTCAGCAATGAGCCCACAACTGTGGGGAGAAGCAGATCATCAGTGGAGGTGCTTTTTTGGTTTCTTGGTGGATGGGTCACCAGGAGAGCAAATGTAAAACCGCTCTCCCTCCCCTATGCAAGCCCCAGCAACTTATAAGGCCTCCCTTTCCCCCCAAAAACCTCCAGTATCTTGCATCAGCCCTTCTTTCCCTACCCTCAAATCTAATGATGAAATATAATCTAAATCTATTATAAGATTTTGTAAATATTACACATGGAAATATCCCTCTTGCTTTCTGACTGTAGACCCAGTTTCAACAGCAAAATAAAACTAAGCCATAGTTGAAAAATTCCAAGTGAAGAAATGTGGCAATAATGTGTCTTCTGTTGTATTCAGATATTTTCCTGTTCCATTTAAACTTGCTTTCAGTAAGTTGTCAGTAATAAGAGCATCTGAAATTTAATTTCCCAGTGTAAAATAAAACTTGAGATAATCCCAAACTGACAGCACTTTCTGTGGCAGTCTTGCTGGGCAGCAGCTGGGGTGGTAGAGCAATATTTGTTAGGTGGGACTGGAGTGAAGGGGAATGTTGGGAATAGGACTTTCCTTGTTATCTTGCTTCTCGTGCCTAACAAAGTGGTTGTTGTAAGTCTACTAAGCCAACAGATTCCTGTGCAAAAGCACCAAGGGAATTAAAAGCTTAAGCAGTTTCTGCACTCTGAGGAGTTTAAATGGTTTAGTCAAGGAAAATAGGGGAAAGAATATATATTTGCTAAGCACTTTTGCTTGTTCTCAGTTAGGCTTCAAACTTACATAGTAGTTAAGAAACTCAGGGGTTTTCAACCCTTGAGCTTTCTTAGTGAATTCACATGGGGTTGTTTTAATGTGAATCTGAGAGAGAAATTTAGAAGAAAAGAATTTCTAGCTCAGGCATTCAAAGAGTATGTGCTTAGTAAAATATAATTTCTGTCTTCTGCAGTTTGGGTTATTTTTTAAAGCTGCTGCACTTTGGCTCCTTTTGTGAGTGTGTTGTGGGGTTTAATTGCATGATAAACTATTTGCACTGCAGGACTCTTGTTTCATTTAGTGCAGAAATTGTGCAGAGTATAAGGCAGAGGGTTTGGAGAAGGAAGAGAGGCTGCTGCCTTTAAGACATGAATTGGCATGCAACACAGACTTGGGTTCTGGTATTTAGCTTTCATTTACTTTAAGCAATAATTTGCCTAGCGACTTCTGCCTAAATATAAAACTTCCCAGTATTAAAGAACAAGAAAGAAAATAAAGCAATTGAAAGGAAAAATGATTGCTAACTAGTTCATTCACTCTCCTGGTGCATAGGCTTAATTTTCAATATTGAAGCAAAATAATGCTAAAAATGAGCAGATATTTAGAAAAGCTGCATGTGACAAGCTTTTGCAAATAATTTTTTATTCTGATATGTAGTAATGTATACAGATGTCCTTTTGTTTTTCTAGATTAATTGAGAAAGTCCTGTGAAAGTCATAAAAGCCTTACAGCTAATATTCTTAAATACTTTGCCTGCTGTGTTTTCTCCTCAATAATGGAGGTGCATCAAAATAAGCATGTTGTTAATTGTTGCATTAAGAGCAAAGAAATGAGAAACGGAATAATTTTGCATTTCAAGTACCTTGTGAGCTCCTCTTGCACACACAACTGTGCCGAGAGCTGGAGAAGGTGTTTCAGCAACAGCCATGAGTGGAAGTGGTACGTGGTTGCTCTTTGCCAGTGCATCTCTGCTGAGCTCCTTTTTCTTGAATGATGGGGCAATGCAAAATAATTGTTTAATATAGTAGTTATTAGAGCAGATTGTAAATACTGAGTATGCAGCACAACAGAAGACAAGCATGTAGCTGTCTTCCTAAGGCAAATGCGGACTTACTGTCCTGTTTTTGGGTTATGCTTCATTTGTGAATTGTCCCATTTGATTGCAGAAGGATTTCTTGCAGGGTTAAAGATAAGTGCTAGGTCATGTACTTTGTGTCAATCACAAACAGATATGAGCATAGCTATTTGTGATCCAGGTCTCATTTGATACAGAATTCACAGAGTGTTTTGAATTCTGTATCAAATGAGACCTGGATCACAAACAGCTATGCTCATATCCTTATAGAATCACTAAGATTTGACTGGACCTTTGTTTCTTGATTTGCAGATAGTAGTATGTTTCCTGAAGTGATCATCAGTGCCTGAAATCAGCATGCAACACTGGTCACAGATCACTCTCCATTTTACCCATCTCTTCAGAATCAAATAAATCAGCAGTCTTTTTTCTGTGCAATATTTTAATTTCTCCCTTATTTATTTGCTATTTTGAGCCATAAATGTTTGTTGAAAGTTGTGCCAAGAATGGAGAAATGAAACTGGGATTTGTGTATCTATAGCAAATCTTGGCCATTGGGTTGCTCCCCTTGGCTGTGCAAGTGTGCGAGTTCCTTGGTTTGGTGCACAGATACCCTGTGTGGAGAATTATTGGTGTCTTAGAAGTCCAAAGCAATTTTTGATAGTCTCTTGCAAGTGCAAGTTAGGCCATCATTATCTTTATCAGAATGTGAGAGAAAAGTTGAGCAGAAATGGCTGCAGCAGTGATGTGTGATGGATCACGCAGCATCTCTGATAGCTGAGAAATAGGCTGCACCATTAAGTGACTTTTGCCTTTCCAGAGTGAACCAGCCTAAGCTGTTCCACACAAATTGCCACTGACCTGGTGGTTAGAAAATCCTTTTACAGAATTTCACCCCTGACTTACCTCTTTGTCAGTGAGTTATGCCCATTTCAATTGAGTGCAATGCTCCTACTAACATGTCAATTAATTTTAAACTGCACAAATCTTCACTCTGCTACCACGACTTGGAAAACACGCTTCATCAGTTACTCCCTCTGGGGTTTTGGAAAAGGCATAATTTAGAACAGTTTGTAGGACTTTTGGTCTCCTTTTTTAATGTACAGAATTTAATTTTTATGAGTGGTTAAAAAAAGAATAGCTTTTCTAAATAGTGTGCTGAATCTTTAAAACCATGTTGCTAAAGTTTAATTCTGGACCATTACCTCTTTCTGTAATGCTAAGGAAGATTTTGCAAGACAGTTGGTGTTCTTAGGTGATATATTATTTATTTTTGGATATTGTGATGTTTGGGTCTTAGAGTTGTTTTAAGCCATTAAAGATTAGGGAGGAAATTTAATGAAAACAAGCATAAAGGTGTTGCTGTACTGAATGTTTCAGCACTCATCTGTGTTGCACTGGCCAGAGTGAAAAAATCTGGTGTTATAAATCATATGTTAGACAAAAATGTGTAAGAAAAGCCTTATTCTATTTTTTTACTGGAACCAAGGCCCACTGAAAACAAATAGATCCAGAGGGATCAACGAGAGTTTTGTCTTGTAGAAAAATCTTGCTATTAAAGAGTCTTGCGTGGGAGAGGCCATCCAGTTTTGATCCATGTGCAAGTCTTTCTGAAGTTCAATCCAGAAACCTGGAGCTGATAACTTTGCTGCTGTATTTTTTTGGCCAGCTCTTCTATGTATCATCGCTGGTTGGGTTTGGGTCATTGTATTTTGGGAATATTTCCCAGATTCATGTCCTGGGAATGCCTTATGCATGGAAGTAGTGAGAGGTGCTCTAGGAGCCTGCCTGTCCCCCTGCTGTGGGCTTTTGGCAGGGCAGCCTGTGGATCCCATGGGCAGCCACAGCCACCAGCAGTTGTGCAGCCGATCCACAGTTCAGCGCGGGTGCACAAAATTCAAGTCTCAGCTCAGTTTAGGGTGACTACTTCTGCTTTTATTTCTTTCAATAATAGTTGAAGCTAGTTACTTCTCCTGCATTTTTAAGGGTTTATCCCAAAAGTCATGGGAAAGCTGACTCAATTGCATATTATTTTGAGCAAAGTGATTTAGGTCTAAGCCTTTGTCAGCACATCTTCCAAGGGAGGGGTTTTCCAGTCTCCTCTGCAAGCCCTCACTCAGGGATGTGAGCTCACGGAGGTGGAAGGTCTGTAGCTGTGCGGGCGCTTCTGGGTACAGCCTGGCCACCTGTCCCCTGGACTGCTGGGGCATTCTGGAAGGGGCTCAGTGCTGGCAATGTGAGAAGAAGTGGAAGTCTCTTGAGCTTTGGGCTAGGATTTTGTAAGAGTGTGTGGGAGGAAACCTGAAGAGTGGATCAATGAGCTTGTAGTCAGCAGTGCTACTGATGCTTGCGGCCAAAAGAGCTTGGAAAAATGAGTAAAGTAGTGATGACTGCTGAAAGTGGAGTTTTGATTACTGCCTCTGCCAGTGACCTCTGCCTGTGTCTTTTTAGTTTTTCACACTACCTCGTTATTTGGGTAATATCCTGTGTATTAGAACTCAAACAGCAGAAATGCATGTTTGCGCTGAAACTTCAAAAGATTTTGAATTTCCTTACAGGCCTTGTACTGCAATGATGCAAGATGTCACTAAAATGTAAAAAGCTAAACATTGGGTGTTTTTTTGTAATCTTTCCAGACTACATTAGGTGTCCTCTGTGTTTGATCTTTTGTCATCTACAACCCGCACAAATTTATCCTGCACAATTAAACCATGACCCACGTGGCTCAGCATCCAAATATTTTGTCCCTGTGCAGAGGGAAATTGAGTGAGGTGCCTTATTTGAGTACGATCAGAGGTGAAGAATTTATTTACATCTAGTTTGTGACTGGGTACATCAGGACTGCAGTGGTGGCTGGAGGGGTTGTGTCCCATCAACAAATAGGAGCACGCTTGCTAAGAAGAAAAGGCTGCATGCCTTTCAAGATAAGTAGAGAAATGTTTTTGCCTGGATATGTAAAGATAACAGCAATTGTCATGAGGTTTGCTGTCGGTCGCTCTTGGTATGCTTTCAGCTGTGAGAACGGCTACAAATGGAACAGATCATAAAGTTATCCTGGCATAGCATCTGAGAGTGAAACTCCTGAAGTATTTCCATGTAGTTACAAAGAAATGTGGAAATAATAAGGCAGCTGTTGTAGAGGCAGCAGGAGCATACTGCAGTACTACCATCTGTAGGCAGTCCTCTAGACCTCTCAGTGGTGAGTTAAAACAGCTTTGTTTTCTGGGGTTCACACCTAGCAATGCAGTTACTTGGACAGAATGGGAAAAGAAAGATTTTTTTTGACTGTAAAGGCACATATTTTGGGTAGCCTTGGCTTGAGTTTAACAGTGGAACTGTTGAAAGAAATTTCTGAAAACAGTTAATTTTTATACTTTTGCAAAAAAGCTTACAAGCCTTTCTGCCCGTTTTCCTCACTATACTTGACTTCAGCATTTATCTCGCAGTAGTTTCCATTGTTTTTCCTTAGGTGTTGAAAGGGTCTCTGATTTTGACAAGATCTTTTGATTGTTCGTAACGAATTGTCCGTGTGTCCACAGGAGATGTTATCTCCTTAATGCTAAGCTTTTTCAGCCTTTTTCAAGATAGCCTTTGCACTTTGGGTGAGTTTGGCAAGCTTCTTTATGGGTGTTTGGGCAATGATTTCACAGATTGTTACTTATACTGAAGCTTTTTATGATGATGTTTTAACATGAGAACAAAACAGAGTTGTATTGCAGAGCTTCATAAATTACTCATTTACTGAAGAGTAAGTAGCAGCAAAGAATTGATGTTTGCTTCTTCAAAGAGTAAATTAAATCCTGTCTAGCAACACCTTGTGGAATTTCTGTAATACACATTTGTTTGTTATGAATAATACCCAAACTGAATTTTTAGTCCGAGAAAAAAAGGACACCAACCCAACCAGTGGGGATTTATTTTTTTCTTCAGAAAAATCTTTAATTTCTCAGTCTGTGATATGCTGTTAAGAGACTGAAATTTAACAAAGGTAGGATAAGGATTCTCTGTATGAATTGCAAACTACAAGATTCATGCTTCTGTGCAGACTTGGAGAGTCCAGCATTTTAAATGGCTTCAAGTTCCATTATAAAATATCAGTGTTTTTCAGGGTTCTTTTTAAAAAACCCTCATGTTTTAATCCATATCTAAACTGCAGCAATGGAGAGACAATTTTTCGTTTTATAAAAAAAGGCTTGGACAGATTGCAGAAACCTTTCCTTCAAAGGTTTGATTTTTAAGGCTGAGTTTCAAGTTACATTTAATTTCAATTTTGCCTGTGTATATACACATAGCATTTTGAATAGATTTAAAAAAAACATGCATTTTGAAATACATTGGACTAATAATGAACTCAAGCTTATAAATGAGTACCATATTTTAAGTCAGTGAAAATGTACTCTCAGGATCAAGATATGCTAACGGATACGCTGCTTGTGTAAAGTATTATTTGAAATAATTAACAACTTCATTGCTGAAGTAGTCTAAAATGCCCAAACCACAAGGATTTTGCACGATAAAAGTAGTGTTGGCCTTTAATATTCCATGATCATCCTGTATTTTCATTCCCACAGGATACTGGTGCAGCTCCTGTGCAAAACATGGCATTTCCACTTGAGCTAAAAAGCAGCTCCTCATTCACTCTCACTAGGAGTAAGATTTAGACATTATTTTCAGTTCAACCACCAGAAAATGAAAGTTTTAGGAATAGATGAGTATTTTGGTTGGCCTGGTTCCAGCCCCGGCCACATTTCAGTGTGGATATCCTGCCTCCATCAAGCTCTTGCAATATCAGTTGCTTGTGGGTTAGGGGAGTTCAGGACAATGTCTCTGCTGAGTGGACAAGAATTAGAGAGTCTGGGTTCTATTCTCTCGTGTCCTGGACCTTCTCTGTGTTATGTCCCTAGGTGTGCTCTTGAAAGAGATGAGGTGAGCAGGAAAACGAACAGAAATCCTGGGATGACTAGTGCCTTTAAAGAACTATACTTGCAATGTATAGCACATATAGTGCTAACCATCTGTAGGATGGGCTTTATGAAACTCATGGCCAAGAGAATGAAATGCTCTTGGCAGTGACATGCATCAGAAGAAATTTGGATAGCCCTTGTGGGAATTTTCTGCTATTTACTTGT
This sequence comes from Corvus kubaryi, assembly GCF_017639235.1. NCBI lineage: Eukaryota > Metazoa > Chordata > Aves > Passeriformes > Corvidae > Corvus > Corvus kubaryi. The sequence goes on along the minus strand of NW_024580667.1, from coordinate 13,404,257 downwards.
TTGAATGGGGCAGTGTGACAGCTCCGTGCTTGCCATTTTACTTGCTCTTACTCCCTTGCTTCCACAGTCAAGATTTGAAAAGCAGATACAGCATCTATAACTCAGTTCTGTGTACTTTGAAAATTTCTGTGGGTTTTCAGGTTTTAACAGTGATATTTGGCAAGGCTGTGCATGCAGCATTTCAGAGAGTGACCTGCTGAGTATTTGTCTTGCCATATCCAGATGCAAACTGATTATGTACAAAGAATGTGAAGCAGTTCAGTGAATAAGTGGATTTAGCAAATGTATGTAACAACCTCTGACCTAATGCTGTAGGCACTGTTATAATGAAAATAATTTACTTGGTGTGGCAATTACCAGATATTTCTCAGGAATGGGGCTTCTTAAACTCCCCTGTGAGACTGACATGAGATCAAAGTGTAGCTTTTCCACGTCACATGCAAGTAAATGATTGAGTAGCCTTTGTATATTAAAAAACAAAAGGTTGAGCATAGGGGATAGCATTTCTTTCAGGTATATTTCAACGGTTGTAAATACTAGCATGTATCAGCAGCCTTTATTCCCTGGCAGACTTTTTCTTGCCAACACTCCTTAATAATTGGAATCTTTTGATTATCAGTGCTGACTCACATGTCCTCATAGCTGCGTAATTCAGATCAATGTTTTTGTGACTCGTGGTATGCTGGCATTACCAGGCTTCCCACTTGAAGAGAAGTACTGGATGATTCACATGCTTGGGTTTCCTCAGGCATCCACAGCTCACTGTTCTACCAGAGAGAGGACTGGACAGACCCTTGCACTGACCAAGTGTGACAGCCCTGCTCCAGCCCTGCTCCTGCTCACAGGCTCTTTACTGATTGAAACCACTTGTGTTACAGGTTGGGGTTACTTTTAACCTCTGCTAAGGAATCAACATTTTCTAGTATATAAAATGGTTTTACTGTTAAGCTTAATTGTTAGAGTTGTTTGAACCTGGTTTCGTGTTTGTTTGATGCAGTTCTGTCAGTGGTCAGTGGCTGCACATGTGTGCACGCACAGCGGGCCCTGAATCATGAGCCTGGTAGTTCTCGGTGTTGGCATAAAATGCCCTGCTTGGAGCTGACAGAAAAGTGTCTCCCTGTTCCCGAAGTGAAGTGCTTTCCCCCCAGATATGCAAAGGTGAGATGGAGCACCAGTGCAGGCAGATGTGAATGGTTCTGGGTTGTGGCAGGAGGAGGGAGTTTAGGGAAACCCTGATGGTGCTGTCGGCAGGCTTTTGCCTAACTCAGGGGGTTGCTCTCTGCTGCTTTTAGCACTGTCTTTGTTATGTGAAGTTGTGAAGCTTTGGCAGTTTATCTGTTGCTTGCCTTGCAATTTAAAATTAACGGTTGTCATAGGTTAGCAAGCTGGTGTTCTTAAATGTAAAGTGATGATCATGCAGAGCTTAAACCATGAGAATGTATTATAGTTAGGTCTTTAAAAATATACTATGTACGCATTGTCTTTTGTGCATAAACTAAGCTGTTTTAAATTTTGTTTTAGACATTGGAACCCTGCTTGTTCAAAATGGCTTGATTTTTAGTAAGCATTTCATGTGATGTTTAAAAAAAGTCTAAAATAGATGAAACATCTGTTTTTAAAAGACAAGATGATGGAATAAAATAAATAGTTACACTGATAGGAAGGAGCAGAGGTAAAGAACCTAATCCATGGCAAAGCCTCTTCCTATGTACATCTGGGTATGTAACACCCCAGCATGTTCCTGTTGTCTTCCCAGTCAGTAATCCTTGATGTGTTGTTTCTTACTTTGCTTTAAATATTGAAGAAATAGATGTGTAGCCCTGGGCTCCAAGTCATTTTACAAATGTCTGAACAATGATCCGTTGAGAGAGAAATACCTGTTTAAGAATGTAGCAAAACTTGTCTGTAACAAGCAGATCAAAGAGTCTGTAAACACAAATTAAAAAAAAAAAAAGAGTAAAGTGGGTCAGATGCATGACACAATTTTGAGATAAGCTGTTGATAAGCCACTGCTACAAGTATTTGTTTTTGAAACTATTATAAGCAGCTGGTTGAAGGGAGCCTTAGGTCACTCTGTGGTTGAGGTCTGAACAGTGGCATCAGAGTTGGTCGTCCTCGGGAGAGCGCTGGGTGAGGCGTGCATGGGTAGTGGCAAAAGCTTTTCAACACCTTCCCTAAAATTCAGAGGCAGTTGATAAACTGGAAAATATTTCTATGTCATCATAGATTGAGCAAGGACAAGTAAAATAGCTGTGCATTCTGGGGTTGGGCTGAGATGGAAACTGTAGCAAGAAAATTTCCTTTAACATAGGAGCCAGTGATGGTCATCTTCTTTTTCTCTCTGAATGAGGTGACTGCACTGAACTCACACGTGCTCTCACAGGGTCCCGCATGGAGGTGTGAGCACCTTTGAGCTGGGTTTGCACATGAATGACCAGCAGTGACCATCTATGTGGCAGGTAGCAGCAGGGTGACAGAGAATGGACAAAACTGTGTGCTAGCCTGATGCAGAGGCTGCCACAGCAGTGTTAATGGCTGAATGAAAAAGCAGAAGTCCCAGGTCTACCTTTGCCTTACAGGTGAAAACCTTTCCCTTGAGGCTGCAGAATGGCCATTTCAGCCTGTCCACAGGATTAGGGTATAATTATTTCTGATTATGCTTCTTTTTCTACTTACGGAAAACAATCTTTTTCTACTTACGGAAAGCAGCTCATATTCAGTTTTTGAAGTTTAGTTCTTGCAATCTGAATTAGACCTGCCCAGTGTGTTTGCGAGGTCAGTGCTCTTGGAGACTGCAGTGGAAACTTGTCTGGAGAGAGCTGGGGAGAGCTGGAACAATGTCAGATTGTGCTGGGAAAAGCTGCTTCATGTGGGATGTCTTCAAGGAGCAATTATAAAAATAACACTTGCTGTCAGCCAATAGAGCAGAGAGTGAGTGGATAAAAAGTACAAAAATCTGCTCTGTGTTCCAGTATCTGAAGATGTAGGGCTTTTCTATTAGAAGTTTGCATGGAACACAGTAGTTTAAAATAGCAACTCTTCTGAACAGAACATTTCAGATTTTAAGATTTATGAATCAGAGATTTGTTTTTTAATAATTGCTAAAAAGTATATATTTTTACAACCATAGAAAAACTTCTGACCTGTCAGAAGGCGTGCAGGCTTACAGATTTTGCTCTTTCTCTCCTTCTTATGGATGTTTGGTAGGGAACGTGGTGCAATTCCTCTACAGAACAAGTGTGTTAAGGCTACCTGCTGAAAATGCATTTTCCACTCAGCATAGTGTTCTTGCCTCACAAACCATTGAACAGGGCAATTTTCCATGACTGGAATACTGCTGCAGGCCACCTGATCAGGAGAAGGAGTCGATGAGGCCTTCTACAGACAGCTGGAAGTACCCTCATGATCACAAGCCTTCACCACTTTCTTCAACCACTCTGGTATCTTCTGGGAAGACAGCATAGCTGGGCACACAGGCCAGGAGAGTCCTGCAGAGCTATCAAAAACTATCCTGGTGATAGTTTTTGACAAAAGTGATGGAGAAGCCAGCATGGAGAGGTGTGATGCTAGATCTTGTACTAACAAACAAAGAAGGACTGGTTTGGGATGTGAAGGTTGGGGGCAGCCTTGGCTGCAGTGACCATGACATGGTGGATTTCAGGATCCTGTGTGGAGGAAGCAGGGCGAAAAGTAGGGTCCCAGCCCTGGATTTCAGGAGAGCTGACTTTGGCCTGTTCAGGGAGGAATCCCATGGGTTAGGGCTCTAGAAGGTATGGGGTGGGTCCAGGTGGTTAAAGTTCAAGCATCACTGCTCCAAAGATGACCAGGAGACTGGAGCATCTCTTAGGAGGGGACTGAGGCACCTGGACCTGTTTAGCCTGAAAAGATGGAGAGGGCATTTTATCAATGTAGGTAAGTATCTGAAGGGAGGTGTCAAGAGGATGGAGCCAGGCTTCTTGGTTGTGCCTCATAACAGGACAAGGGGCAACAGGGACAAAGGAAAACACAGGAAGTTCCATCTGAATATGAGGAAAACCTCTTTACTGTGAGAATGGCAGAGAACTGGAACATCTCCTTCTCTGGACATATTTGAAACATTCCTGGGCACAATCCTGTACAACCAGCTCTAGGTGATCCTGTGTTAGCAAGGAGATTGGACCTAGAGGATCTCCAGAGGTCAGTCACTTCCAACCCCAGCCATTCTGTGATTCTGTGTGATTTTGGACTAATTCTGTTTATCATCCTGAGGTTAGATTTGGCAAGCAACATCTGTAACCTACCACCATGAAAAAATTATTTCCAATACACTCTTCATTACACTTTCCTTAAAAATTTTGCTGTCACTGGAGGATTACAGTTTTCTGCTGGAGAATTAAAAGAAAAATTGTAATATAAATTGACAGCCTTAAAATGCCTTGAAATATCAAGGCATGCAAGTTGTTTTGATTTATATGTGTGCCTGTTCAGCAGTGCACAAGCAGAAAATACCAGTTCTTTCCTTGCTGGCTTGCTGAAAAGCATGCAGCCCAAACTGACAACAGTTTTAAGGATTTAAATGAAAAATTACCATATCACATTAGTATGCAGTGTCTTTAATTTGGATGGATCTTGGAGACTCCTAATAGTGTCTCATACAAAGTAGCTTAATTTCAGAATTGCGTATCACTAAGTGTAATCTGCCCATCAAAAAGCTATGTGCACTGACCCTGTGAAAGGTAAAACCAGGAATCAAAAAAATAGTACAGTGTTCAGTTTAAGCTGCTGGGGAAATTTGAGTAGGCAGCATGTTCTGAGGATTTACTTTTGGATAAAGGCTAATCTGCCACTAACCTCTGTGGTTGTTGGAGAGAGGGACTGTTCTGTTGGCGCTTCTGAGCAGGGTCCTGATGCAGACAGTGTGAAATGCTGGCTGGAAGGAACCCAAGACCATCTCCTTTAACTGGAGAAGGAACCTGATGAGAGTAAATACCTGTACCTGCAATTAATCTATATAAATACCCTTAATTAATTGTGTAATAAATTTGACTACTCTGTCAGCTTCCATCTTTTGCTTGGAACCATTAACAAAGAACTCAGAGTCTGGTTGCGCAAATAACAGAGAAGCTTGTGTCTACAAAATTTATTTCTATTGTTATCATCAAAAAGCAAAATTACAGAGAGGCAGTTTCAGGTTGGTTGGCTGTATGTGTGCTTGAGAAACATCACTGTATTTTGAGGGATGGTATAGCCTTGCTAAAAATTTTTAGTCTGCTTGTTCAGAATAAAATGTTCATGTTTCCATATGAGGAGCAAGCAGAGCATTTGCAGCATTAAACAGCCTTAATATTTCAAAGTATAGAAAATATATGGAAAGTTAACTCTTCGGGAAGATAGTAGCATCTCTGTGAAAGTCCAAGCTGCTCAATATTGCCTTTTTCCAGCAGCCAGCGAGAGGAAACACATCATGGAAATGGTGTTGCTCGGTGTCAGCAAGCATAGGCACAACAGGAAGTGTAGCCATGACAGGAAAAGAGCCCAAGAGGAGAAAAATCCCTATGGGGTACATCCCGGGACACCCAGGGGCTTTGTGTGCCATTTCTGGCTCACAGCAGGGGCCATCCCAGGCACTGCCCATGGGTCACACAGGAGCTGAGCACCCATGGCCTCCACGGGAGGGCCTGGCTGCCGGTGGGTGCCCAGCTTTTGCCGACTGCTTGGTTCAGCGCTGGCATTTTTTTAACAAACGTCTCCCATAACAGACCAGAGCTGTGAACGCAGATTGAATTTCAGCTTGGTTGTGCCTCTTCTCCATCTGCTTCTCCCTAGGCTGTTGGATAAGCTGATGGCTTCTCACATACCTGCCATAGCAGCGTTGTCCCCAGAGCTGCCAGAGCCTGGTGTGCCTGGGAGGTTGTGCCCATGGGGAGCAGTCTGAAGTGCAGCTGCTGTGCATGTTCTGTGTCTGGGGTCCAGTGCAGTCGCCTGTGCTCCACACCACTGCACCAGGCAGAGCCAGGGCTGCTTGCTGGGGAAGGACCATGCAGGAGCGGGTGGTATGGGCAGTGAGACTGAGTGAATTGGGAGCATCCAGGGACAAGGGGAAGAATGCTGCTTTGAAGCTCAGAAAGGGTACCAGTAGTGTGCCCAGACATCCATCTGGGCCGCATCCCAAGTGCCTTGCTTTCCCGCCGGAAAATAAAATAAGCAAGGCCAGTGATAGAGGGAAGGGCAGAATAAAAAAGGCCAGAGTAACTAAAGAAAACAGCAGAGGAAAGAGAATGGCAAATGCTGCTGGTTAATTGAAGCTGTCCTTATACAGAGACTCAATCTTGCTTTTCATCAAGCAGTAAGATAAAAAAACTATTTGATGTATCTTGTGACCAAGTCTGAAACCTGTAGGAAGAGAAAGTAGCGAGAGCTCATTCAGCTCAAAGCAGAGGCCACATCCAGAGAATAAAGGGCTTGCTTGAAGACATTTGTCTTTGATTAGTAAGAATTACCATTCCAAAACATTTGATTTTTTCAGTAATTGTTTGACCTGACATTTTCCCACTGTGTATGTACGTGTATATATACATATAAAAATAAATCAGAAAAATAGACTATTCAGTTGTGCTGTTTGCTTATATGCAACATAATACTTTCTGTCATGCTGTTGTAGCTTGGGAGCCAATCCACGAACGTGGCTTTCCTGAAGCAGCCCTTGCCCATGGAGAACTGTCACAGAGACTGCACCTTGCCAGCCAGGAGACATTGCTAATCTAGGTGTATTTTCAGGAAAACAATTTGAGATTTCCTTTTATGTCTGGGGCAAATAGGCTTTGTTCTAACCCCAGTGCCTGTCTGAGGTTTGTTTGTGAACATCTGGGAGCTCCAGGCACGGGAGAACTGGCGCTCGTGCTTAAAACCTCCTGATACCTGTTGTTTGTTTGGGCGTTGTCTGAGTGTGTGAACATGGTGCTCTTTGCTTCATAAAAGTGGCAGAGTGAAGCAAATAACAAAGTTAAATTTCAGTGCTGAGACCATGGTAATTTTTCACACAAGAAATAGTGTTTGCTCAAGTGGTGTGCTGGGGTCTTTTATTTTGTTTATGTTCCAATAATGGTAGTTACCTGAACTGTTGTTGTTAGGGCTAACATTAAGTACAATTTTCTAAAGATATCACAGCTTCTGTGGTGGAAATGTTTTACTAGACAGGGTACTTCAGAAATTCTCGTTTCACCTGCGGTTAAAATCTTACATAGTATGAAAACCCCTAACTTGCTTAAGGATGGCAATGTTAACTAGCAGTGCTTCTGAAAAGCATAGCAACTACCAATCTGTCTCTGGTGTACTAATGTTCTGAGTTGAAACAAATATGCGTAGTAGAAAACTTCAAATACAACAAGTGTTTTGTGGGGGTTTTTTAAGAGTTTTTTCTTTGTTTGTGTAGAGATGTTGACATCTCCTGGAAGAGTGAAATGCATTTAACCGACAATGTGTCTCTTCTCTCTTAGATTACAGAAGTTTGTGGAGCCAAGCGCGTGGGTTATTTTGGTCCTGCTCAATTTTATATTGCTTTGAAGTTAATTGCGGCAGCACAGTCAGGGTTCCCAGTACGGATTGAGAGCATTAAGAATGGTAAGTAGCAAATTTTGCTTGCAGTGCTATGCACTTGTTTCTCACTTTCTTTAATGCTTGTCAGCTCTCCATGGTGGTAAACTCTTTCTTCTTATGTTTCTATCAACAATTTTAAGGAGCAGAGAAAGAGTGGAAGGTAATGTTACATGCACTAAGTGAGTGGTAGAAAATTGCAGTGAATTACATATATGGCAGATCTGTGATGACATCCACCTCTGGAAAAGGCATTACAAAGGAACGGCAGGAATGACAGATGATCAATGTGGGAGAGGCATTTCTCTCTCGCCTTCAGCCTCTAGTCTTGACAGCTGTCCAGAGTAAGAGCTAGCTGATAGGTTCTTTGGGTGGAGGCACATGGTGGGGGACATGGGCAGGTCAAGAAGTCTCTCTTTGCAGGGCAGATTGTAACACTTGTCTGCTTCAGCAAATAATCCCACTGAAATAAACGGGTAATGCTGATAAAATCATAGTGCTTACTGTGAATAGGTATGAAAATGTGTATTAGATGTATTTTAAAACAGCTTTATTCTTCCCGATGAATTGACAGTAATATTAAATGTACCATTTTTTGTGGAGAAGAAGGCTTTTTGAAAGAGTCTTATCTAACTCAAGCGATGAAGAGAGGAAGCAGGTCCCTTCAGCTGTGAAACCTTGATAGCACCTTGGAGGGAACTCTGTGTTCTTGCCCTGGTGATGCACACTCTGCCTCAGCAGAGCTTGGGCTTCAAAACACAGGGCTTTTTGCTTGAGCTTGAACAGGTTTGAACCCTTAGCTCCCATATCCCAGGTGGGCATTCAAGCCATGTCTTGAGGCTGTGCTTGCACCATCTCACTGGATGGAGGAGCAATGCAACCGGCTGCTAGATCAGAGAGAAGGCCGGAAAGGCAGGACCTACTCACAGTCCTGCAATCAGGTCACTGCTCCCAGCATAGCTGTCCCTGGTAAGGGCAACGAAATGTCAAATTCATGTGTGTTGCAAGGCACAGGGAGATGGTTCCCAGCTCTGCCCCATCCCAGGGAGGGAAGGCCAGAATGACAAGCACATGCTGACCTGTGTACGCTGAGCTCCCACGGTGCAGAGCTCCTGACCAAGTGGAGGGGATCAGATGCAGCTGGCACAGTTTGGTTCATTGCCTTGCTGGAACAGGACTTTGAATCAAGGGTGAAGAGGAGTGGATTTGTCTGTCAGTTTTCCTTACAGACAGTTTGTGCACTCTCTCTTGCATTGCTGTCCTTTTTAAAGATGTTAATTAAAAAGAAAAAAAAAAACCAAACCAACAAAAAACTCTCAACAAACTAAATTAGAAATCTGAACTGAGATTTAGTTGGTTTTACAAGTTCAGCATATGCAAATAATCCACAAATCTGAGTGAAAACAGGTACTTGCAGTCCTTGTATTGATATCCTGCTTACTTACTGTTTCAGTACAATTTCTGTACAACTGCTTCCAGTGCTAATTACTTTTTTTCTAGAAAATATATGAGTGCCTTTAGAATGGGGTGAGTAGTGTACCAAACTGCAATTGATTCTTTTTCTTCGTGGTTATGGATGAATGGCTTTGCTTGGTTTTGAGCATTCTGTTAATTTTAATTGTATTGATCTTGTAGGGTGACTGTGCTCAAAAATAAATGGTGTTTCTGCAAAATAATTGAGAATTGTCTTAAAGAGTGACAAAGTGTCACTCTCTTGCTCTGCACAGCAGATGCAACATGGGACCTTTTGACACAGCTGTCTCTCTAGGCCTTGGTGTGATCCCTGAACCCTACCATTTTTGATTTGTTCCTTTTATGATGGCAGCATTAAGCGTGCTGTGATCCTGACTGATTAATTCATCCGTCCCGCAGTTTCTGTGGGAAACTATTCTTTTCATTACAGGCAAGGTTTTGAAGGCAGGAAATGAGTTTGCTGCTTGCTTTAATAACATGCACAAGGCTTATTTCTTTCTCTTTCTCTTTGCATGAAGAGATTATATATTAAGCTAGTGAATGTAGCTTTGTGTAACATTCACATTTTTATTAAGACATAAAATAATCAAAGGAGTCCCACACTTAAAAATGTTACAAAATATAAGTAGCAGTCTTTTATAGATAAACTTTTCATTGGTTTTACAAGACGATACTGCTTAAATGTTCTGTAGTCTTCTTATGTCTGTAGTCTAAATTGAATTTTTCTCTCTCTTCATAAAGAGTTGCCTCTGCCGCGATTTATGGCGCTGAAAAATGACACTGAAGTACGATATGGGACTCCAGCAGAATTCCACGGAGTTAAATTTCAGGTTCCACATGCAATTTTGGAAAAAAATTCTTACAAAAGAACAGATGAAGGGGACAAACAGGTAACAGGCTTGTCTCCTTCAGGCCAACATGTCATTATGCATCCTCCTTTTGGGTCCAGTCCTGTAAATGATTACACTCACAGGGGCTTATTCAATTTTCCAATACTAGGCAGGAGATGAACTCCTGATGTGCAAATAATCCCCATCACGCTTGTATTCTGGTTTTGATGCATCCCAGTTGCTTCCCTGAAGAAAATTCTCTGTATGAGCTAGTATAAAGCTGTCAGCCCTGTAATATTCTGTGTAAGTTCTTTCAGTGTTGTCCTCCTACTTAATCCAGCACTGTTTCTTGGAGAGGAATAAGCAAAAGCAGCAAAGAGAAATCTGTCTGTGAAACAGAACAGGAAAGTGAGTGATTTCCCATGGCCAATATGGTTCTTAGTCACTCTAGAAATACTCAATTGGAGATGAGATATTGAATCATGAGCCGCTATTTTTGGGTGGGGTAAGGCCCCCAAGTTTTCTTTCATTTCTCTCTGCCCAAGGAATAGTCCAGAAGAAATCTGCTCTTCTTTTGTCCTGAGTGAAACATTGTCCCAGCATCTGTTGTTCTGAGATGCCAGTTTCATAAAGCATCCAAGGGACATTCGTATTACCTGTATTTAGGAGAGTAGAGAGCACTTGTTCAGATACAAGAAGCTTCACAGTGCCACATAATTTTCATAAAGACTGATTTGCATAATTTTCCCCTGGCTTGACACCTTCTCCTCTGGTACTGTATCAGGTCATGTTGTAAGTGCCTGATGGAAGCACTTTTATCTTCCCAAAACACGTGCTCACGTTTATCACACGGTGCGTTGGCATCAGTAACAGCATTCCCAGCCTGAGGTCAGCCAGCAGGAGCAAGCTGATGACAAGATACACAGGTGGAATAACAGGATGAGGAAGATGAGCATGTATGCCTGTCTCTCTGTGTACTGACACCAGGGCAGAACACTGCCCTCAAACCCCTGGCTCCATCTGGGTTATCTGTGTTGTGTTATATTTTCCTCTTTATTCGGTAAAACCTTTCAGGCTTCTATCCTTTTCTCAAGCAATCTCAGTAAGTCAAAGGAAAGAGAAAGCTTACCCAGTGACCCTACAGATCCACAGTGTTTAAAATACTGATTCAGAGATATAGTTTAATTTTTTTGTACATTTTTTTTGTACGAAAAATGATCTCCCACAAAGAATGCACTCACACTATGCAAATTTAAAGCTATCCACTCACATTGAGCCTTCTACATATACTACTTCTGGCACCTTTGGAAGTAAAATATATTGAGTGGATCCTTGTAAAGCTTTGCTATAGTACTGCCATGCTTTACCCCTTAAAGGCTCAGTACCAAATCCTGTCTTGTCTGTTTTAAGCCTTTTCTTGGAAATAAAGGGCCTAAGGACGCTGCAGTGTTGGTTTCTTGTTTGTCCATCGTATTGTATGCACTTGGACCACTTTGCAGCATTACTTGGTTATTTCTTACAATTTTTGTCTCAGAAGTGTGTTTTATGTTGGTATGTTTTTGAAATAGGAACCCAAGTCTCCTCCGATGTCTCCAATTTGCTCACCTCCTGCTTCTCCGTCTACCTACCAGAGAATACCCCTAAGTTATGGATATGGTAAAGCAAGAAGTGGGCTGGAGCAGCAGCATGGAGGTAGGATAAAAATGGCAATATACATTGTATTAATATATTTTTTCTTTTTTTTTTCCCTTATCAGAAGTATCCAAATTCTAAATGCAAGTGACAATCAGCCTAATGATTTTAAAATTCAATTAGACTTGTGTTTTGGAAAATTATTTGATCAATTTATTTTGATTGTTCAATCCTGTCTTCCTCTTCACTTTCTATTAAATTAGATTTATGTGTGACTGCTCACAAATGCTAATACCTAATCTCTGACAAGACTACATGCAATATACCCCAGTGTCAGAGAACCTGCAAATATTGTCAGAGTGCACGATGGTTTTGGTTTCATTAGAGGGGGAGAAAAGCCTGCTCCCAATTTCAGTAGCTGCATATTAATTTTCAGATTGGAAGCAAACCTTCCTTTGCAGGAAAGGATAATAATATCTCTGTTTTTGTAACAGAAATAATGGTAGGATGAGAGTATAAAAGCAGCCCCACAGTGTAACTTAGGCAATTCAGACAAATACGAGGCACTGCATAGATGTTCTCTCCTTCATTTTGATGCCATTAGAGTAGGAGGCAAAACATTCAGATTTTAATAAGAGGCTAATGGGGCAGAATACAGTTTAACTATGGCTTTACAAGTTCATTTTAACAGTAAAGCACCTGTGCTCTCATAATTGCAACATGTGGTGACCAAGTTGGTGGCAATAGTAGGCACTGGTGTATGCCATCATCCCTCTTGCTTTACATTAGTGTGTTTGCAGTGAGTGAAGAGTGAAGCATGCTAGTAATTCAGCTTTTGTCCTTATTTATAAATGAGTGAAAAAAGAGCTATTCAACATGTTGAAACTCAGTACACCTGTGATAAGAATGTGTTTGACGCTATAAAATGGCCTCCACCTGAAAATTGTACCAATACTGAGTCACAGGCATTCCCCTGCTGCTTAGGTAAACTGCAGCTTGTTCAGAGGCAGGATTAATTCTGAAACAAGCACACTAGTGTGGTTGTTTTCTGGTACAATGCACGTTCTGCCCCAGTGAAGAGGACACGTGGCAAAGAGGCCACACTGTGGTGAGCCGGGCAGGGGGCGTCCGTCGGGATCGGCTGACCAGGTACCTGTCAGGTGCTCTGCTGGTTTCTGGGACTCTGTCCCAGATCTGTCAGTGCTATGAGGGAGTATTTTGGGTGTTGGGGGTTTTTTTTTTCCTTCTGAATTTGGTTGCAAATATAACTTCCGTGAAATTTCTCATGGACTCAGCAGCCATGCAAAGTGAGCAGCTGGACTGGACACTGCTGTCCCTGCTCACTTTGCATAGCTCAAATTTTCAAGGGAATAAAATTGCTCAAATTTTCATTTCATTGCTCAAATTTTCAAGGTAATAAAATCTTAGAGGTATAGAACAATGGTTATTTTTCGGAAAGGATTTCTTCCTGTTTTCCAGAACAGTGATCTGTCCTATTTTAATCCTGCTGGGAATACTTCAGCCAAACATGTTCTCAATGGCAGTGAGCAGTTAACATTTTATGGCCTGTGCTGTACCAAGTGCCAGGCCTAATGCAAGACCTGCTGGTTCTTCCTGTACGTGACTGTGTACATTTTTCTTTATAGTTTTGGAGGTTTTTCGTGCTAGCAAGCACACAGCAATGTGGCTTCATGCTTAAATGTCCCCTCTGAGGGCATCTAAATGTATCCCACATTCCACCTTCCTTCCTTTTCTTTTTTTAATCTGAAATTAGTAGTTACTTGTGCAGGAATAAAAATAGATACGTATACAGGATAGGAACCCTTAGGAAAACAAGGGGGTTAGGGGTATAATTTTTAAGGTCTTCCTGAGCTCAAAATTTTTAAGATTTCTTGGTCTCCTTTTTCATCATGAGTCATTAAGGTTCTGACTGTCTACTGCAGACTTTGTAATGGTAAATTTTAAATAGGCTGGCAGCAGTTCTCAGCTCTGTAAAAGTTTGAAAGTGAGTTGCCTTTTTGTTTACATACTTGCCCTATTTTTAAAACATTGTTCCTAAATATGCTGTTGTGTCACTGCTTACTGTATTTGCTGCAGTGGAGCCTAGGTGACTTATTTTAGCAAAAGAAAAAGAAATTGTTACTTTCCTTCACTAACTTTATTCCAAACAGTGCCAAGTGGTGTGTCATGTATTTTGATTTTCAACAGAAATTAGGGAAGGGAGAGGAAGAGTATATGGAAAAGTAATGATTTGCTACTTGATAACATTGTCAAAACAAATTTTTTTGCAGCTCACTTGAATTACTTCTTCTTATTTAAAATATATCTTGTGCTATATGGGGCTATACATATATAAAATGTATAAATGCATGGACAGGCTATATAAATGTATATTTAAACATGATGAACACTGATTTCTGTTATCTAGAGTATATAACTGGCAATGTCTCAGTAATGTCTGAAGAATGATGCAATGGGAAAGACAAGTATGTGGCTGGAATTTTGTTGCATAAGACAAAATGGACTTTGATACTGTGATACCAGGTTCACTTGGTAGATGCTTGACAACACGGACTTTGATGCTCTGATACAATGTTCACAAGCTACACTCTTGATCTTGTGGTATTTATCTATTTCCTTTAGCCTAGCCCTAATTTTTTATTATCCCATAATTTATATATTTAATTTTAAATGTCTAATGTAGCTCCTTATGAAGTCAGACACTCTGCTCACCAGCAAGATGGACCATCATCAGGGAATTATGGAGCCAAATCTGCACCCACCTGTTCAACTCCTAACCGGGTAATGAATTGCATATTTTTCTTTAGTAGTACTGCTAACAAAATAATAGAGAAGTTCTTTAAAAAGGCAGAAAAATTCTCGCTTTGAAAGTGAAAAGTGTTCTTAATGGTGTTTTTAGACTGGAGACTGAAGCGTGCTTTTTTAGTATATGAGGAAAAAAAGCTGATGGGATGGAGAAATTAAAATAAATAATTAAATTAATTAAATTGCTAACGGTAAGTAGAAGTAAACCCTTTTCATATAAAGTACATGTGATTTCACAGAGATTCCTTCTTGATTTAGATTCCCATCTGTAACACGTGCGTAGTATTTATGGCTAACATTCTGCATATTTTGGTTTTTTACCCCAAGTGGTTAAATTGCACCTTAAAATAAATTAATTTCTGGGCATTTGTTTGTTTTTATGAAAATGGGTCTTATATCTTCCTGCTGGTTGCAAAAGCAGATCTTTCCTGTGTTCCAGTATGCCTGCTGTGCATTTATTATGCAAACAAGTAGTTTGCCCTAAGGAAGGGCAAAACTCTCTTAAGCAAGAGATTTTCCTGAATAAGTAAGACTCAGAGACTCTACATTTTCCTGTGTGCTTAGCACCTCACACCCACAATAAAATGTCACCTGAGCTTCCAAAAGAGATCTACAAGTAGTGTCACATAATTTGTGCTAACTTGAAATGAAATTGGGTGCATTTGTGTAGCACTTTGAAATGAAAATTAATTTACGGCTTCATGATGTTGCCTGTTTCAGGGATCTTTTGATGTATTTCAGAACTGGTGTTTTGCATTTGATTCTTGGGAAATAGACAGGTATGTCAGAGAAATGGTTTCACAGCTGATTGTTGTTCATTCTTGCCCTCCCTTTTTAAGACTGTTATCATCCCTGCTTAAATATTGAGTACTAATTTATTCCATTTTAGCAAAGTCACCAGCTGTATGGGCAGCCCTCTTGTAGATACCTCCATCCAACCTTGCAAAAGTTACTGGGCTCCCCTTAAGCAAGTTAATCAGAGAGCAAAGACAGAGCAAAGATGTAATTGAATTAAATACCCTTCTCCTCCAGAATATTCCTTTACCCAAAGGAGGATTTTTACTTGAACCTTGGGAAGTGACAGAAGTCTGAGGGGGTCTGTAGGGGCTTGTATGTCTCCCTGAGTTGGCATAATGAGTGCTGAGTTACTGGGGTGAGCAGAGGGTCCAGAAAAAGTGGAATATCTCCATAGTTACAGCACCATTCCTAGATTAAATATGTAGTTTCACAGCAAAGATAAATTTTCTTGCACAAAGCTGCATAAATGCAGCTTTAGGTCCTTTACTGGCTCCATCCATTTGAGGTGTACAGTGTGCAGTTCAAGGTCGTAATGCATGGCAGCCAAAGTGGACCCCCAAAATGAATCTAGAGGTAATAAAGTATGACTTGGACTTCTAGTGGTCAGCAGTACCAAGATTTCCTTTGAGCTTTGGTCATGTAAAACTTCCTTTAATTGCCTGGGTAAAGATACATAATAATAGCCTCAGTTTTTCAACAGGTAAGTAATGGGATGGTCATCAGTGTGGCCATTTCTGCTTCTTGTCTTCTGAAAATTTGTCTCTGCTAAATAGAAGAGTGTAAATCTGGTTTCTTGAGGTTTCCAATGCCCTTCTGGTGCCCTCCCTGTGGCTGATGCCAGTGTCCCTCCCATCAGTCTCTTTCAGTGGAGCGGGAGCAGCAGGACAGCAGCACCCAGTACTCAGATGACCCTTGGAGGATAACGGAGGAGCAGCGAGATTACTACATTAACCAGTTCAGGTCCCTGCAGCCCGACCTCAACGCCTTTATTTCAGGTAATTTTTACCAAATACTGTGCACATCAAGTAGGGGGACCAGGCTGGGAGGTGAGAATGTTAAGTAAATAAATGCTTTTTTCTCTGGCAGTGCATTTTTAAGAGTTGATTGTATCTTCTTTTAAAAGGCAGACTATTCAAACCAATACTGTGACCCTTACATTTCCTCTTAAATATCCTGATTTTAGAGAAATAATTACATCTAAGAAAGAAGTGTTGGCAATTTGGTAAAAATTAAAATGAGCTCTCTGTATTTGATGTGCTGTATTTGTGGATCACACCTGCAGTGTATATTGAGTTGAAAAACCCCTGAGGGCTGTGCTGGCTTATCCAGCAGAACTGTGGCAGTGTCCATCTGGTGACAGTGAAGCATGCAAAACTGCCCTGTGCAGTCAAGCCTGAGGGTTTATGGTTCTGGGGGACTGAGATTTTGACGTTTAGGTAATTATAAAACAATCCTGGAGAGCACACACATCGTAGAAGTATTGTTAAGAGCATACTTAGATGGCTCTGATCATAGTCAGATTTCCATCCTGAATAGAAGGTCCAGTCTGGTTGTGAGAGGAGACTTTGCCGTGTACAGACAGTTGGTCTGGCAAGGAATATGTCACAGGTTTTAAATTGAGGAAATTGTAATGAGCCCTGCTGTATCACCGGGGCTTGGATCCAGCCAAAAGTTTACAGAAATGCTCTGCTGCTAACTGAAGTTAGTGCTTCAGCAGTTCTTCACCTCCCTTAAGTCTCCTTTATGCAGTTTGCTTCAAAGAACAAATGGTTCTTCAGTGTTGGTTCTTTCCCCAGTGGTTGCCCTAGGGGAAGAGGATTATCATCCCAGAAGTCTGCGCTGTGCTTCCTTTTGATTTGTAAGCCTGTACCCAGGAAGGGCTTCCAGGGTACCCCTAACAGCCTGTGCATATGAGATGCTGAAGAAGTGGATTTGTTAACTAGAAGTATGAGAAGGGCTGCTATGGCAGGGTGAGTGAGGATGCCTGCAGTAGGACAGGAGCTGTGTGCAATCTGAATCTTCTGCAGTTTCTTTTTTCTTTTTTTTTCTCTCGTAAAATTTTCACTGCAGGGAAAAGTCGTAGTTAAAACAGCATCTTGGGAGAGCAGTGCAGTTGTCAAAGCACTGTACTGCCATACACATGGCTTCTGGTGAAGCAGGGCTGTTTGTGCCTGTTATTTCATCATTGGTGACATACTTATTATGCAGGTTAGAGTTACTAGTACTAAAGTGGGTTTCCCTTTATTTATTTTTCCCATATGGAGGGAATGGAGAATTGAGGTCAACAGCTTTGTCAGGCTTTCTCTATCATTTACTCAGAAGGAGACAAATGGTCCAACATCTCTAGTAGCATCTGATTAATCTGAGCATCTCTCACATGTAAATTAACTGTCTGCTTCTGGCACGTCAGACCTGGTAAAAGGGAAGAATTTGGAGAATTAATTTCCAATGGTTGATGAGGCATGCTTTCCCAACAGGTTCCGTAGCAAAGAATTTCTTCACAAAATCAAAGCTGCCCATCCCAGAACTTTCTCACATCTGGTGAGTACTGTAATAGTGTTGGGGATGCATATCATGTTTGTTTTTTTTAAATACACTTAATTCAACAGTTCTTGTTAAATTTTAAAAGTGTCTTCAATTACAATTACTGCTCTTATCTCCAGAATCACTTTGAGGCCCAAGCAGCAGGGTGCTCATTGATCTTCCTGACACACTTGTTTTCTGGAGAGATGTTTGCCTACTCAGCAGGACTGGGAAGGTTTGAACGGTGACGTAGCTGAGAGCTGTTCTTAAGTGTATTGTAAGCAGCATCATTAGCTCAAAGAACTGGTATTTTTCATGAAATGACACAGAGGAGAAGCACCTCTGGAATGTTTTAGATGTGTTGTTGGTTTTATGTTTCTGTCTCTGTTCTGTCAAAGGAGGCCTAATTAAACAACTACATAATTCATTAGTGCTTTTCTGATGAACCAGTGCATTTACTTTTAATGAGCTTATTGAGAAACAATTGCAGATGGAACTGTACGTGATAAAATTTGACAAGAATTCTTTTATATTTTCATAAACAACATGGTGCTTTGTAACTTGTTGTCATCCTTGCATCTCTGTTAGGGGGAACAAACAGTTTTAAACATGGATCAGTAATGCTGATAGTGATTTTATTTTTATATATGCTTTTATGAAGAGAGATGAGACGAAAAGCTTGCAAGAGCCTAAACATCTGTCAGGGTCAAAGGATATGTCTGGAATCTTTTCAAAGCGGATTGTCAGTTGTGAAAATAAAAAAAAAACAACAACTCAAGAAACATAGTGGTGGGGGAAGTGAATTTTGGAATTTAAATTTAAGATTACTTAAAAAGAACGGCTTAACCTAATATGGTGGCAAAACAGATTTTATTGGTGACGCAACTTGTTCTCTGTCCAGAATTTCAAGAAAAGTATTACCTTCTAGTAGATAGTTGTAATTTTGTGGCAGTGTGATTTATCAGGTTGTGTTGCTCTGTTAAACACATGGGATGTTTCAGTCCTTGTCACTATAACCTCAACAACTTGAGAAATGCTTGTTACTTTCAAAGAGCAAGAAATTATATGTTTATTTTAGACCATGTGCCAAAGATAAAATATTACTCAATTTTTGCAGAGTTAATTCACAGAACTGAATTATTGAATTCAGTTTTAGTGTTTGTGAAGTGTGCTAGAATTAGAGGGAACTGCTTAGTGAGAAGTTAACAACAATATTTAAACTTGCTAAGAGCATTAATTTTGCTCTTTTTTTAACGTTAGTCAGTGGTGCTAAAGTCCATATTTAACTTTTTCTTCTTGAATTGTTTTAAGATCGTGCATGGATTAGCCAAAAGTGCTTCCAAATATTGGAAGGTTAATTTCACCCTTGGAACAATGTGCACTTGCAGCTCAGAAGGCCAACTGTGTCCTGGGCGGCATCAAAAGAGGTGTGGCCAGCAGGGCAAGGGAAGGGACTCTGTACCTCTACTCTGCTCTGGTGAGACCCCACCTGGAGTGCTGCATCCAGCTCTGGGGTCCTCAGCATAAGAAGAATGCGGACCTGTTGGAATGAGTCCAGAGCAGGTCCACTAAGTTGATCACAGGGCTGGAGCATCTCTCCTATGGAAACAGGCTGAGAGACTTGGGGCTGTTCAGCCTGAAGAAGAGAAGGGTCTGGGAGATCTTCTACCAGCTTTCCAGTACCTAGCAGGGTCCACAAGAGAGCTGGAGAGGGACTTTTCACAAGGGCATGTAGTGATAGGACAAGGGGGATTGGGTGTAAGCTAAACTAGGGCAGGTTTAGATTAGCTATTAGGAAGGAATTCTTTACTTTAAGGGTCATGAGGCCTTAGAACACATTGCCTAGAGAGGTTGTGGACTCCCCATCCCCGTAGGTGTTCATGGCCAGGCTGAATGGGGCTTTGAGTAACCTGGTCTAGTGAAAGGTTCCCTGCCCATGGCAGGGGAGCTGGACCCAGATTATCTGTGATGTCCCTTCTAACCCCAGCCACCCTATGATTCTGTAAGAATAGGTTATGTATTTCACATTCTAACACACACATACCATCATATTCATTGGCATGATGTATTGAAGAAATCTACTGAAAAGGAAAAAAGTGGCAAGTCAGTACTAGAAAATCAGCTTCCTGCATCTTTCCTGAGACAACTGTGCAAGTCAGGATCAAGTGTACATGACAGAGGTGCTTGTCTTGGGTTAAAATACCCCTTCTTGGGTTTGCATTTTTGTCTCCCTTGTGATGGCACGCATGTGTTTCCCTGAGGTAACACCTTGGAAAATGTGTGCCTGTTTTATCCACAGGGAGCTGAGTGACGTGGATTGTGATGGGGCGCTGACACTCCCGGAGTTTTGTGCTGCTTTCCACCTTGTGGTTGCGAGGAAGAATGGTTACCAGCTGCCTGAGACACTGCCAGAGACACTGCTGCCCGAGTACCTTCAAGCAGGTAAAGTTTCTGCAGCAAGTCATGTCCCTGTAGCCATCTCAGAAATCCAGCATGTGTTAGATAGGTTCACTTTCCGTCTTGGAATGGGCTTCTATGTCATGTAATGATTCTCCAGCTGCATTTAAGGCATGTGTTTTTAATTGTGCTTATGAGGTGATTGCTCAAGAAGTAATATATCAAAGCACAGAGATAGAGATGCAAAGTGCAGCAGTTACCTGCCTCTTAATGTCTGCCTCTTTCTCCATTGTGCTTCAGGTGTCCGGACAGGTAAAGAGGCAGATGAGTACCTGTAAAACAAAGGCAATGGCTTTAAACTGAAAGAGGACAGGTTTAAGTTAGATTTTAGGAAGAAATTGTTTATTGTGAGGGCACTGAGTCACTGGAATAGATTGCCCAGAGCAGCTGTGGTTGCCTCACCCCTGAAAGTGTTCAAGGCCAGGTTGGATAAGGCCTAGAGAAACCTGGTCTAGTGGAAGTGTCCCTCCCCATGGCAAGGGAGGTTGGAACAAGATGATCTTTAAAGTCTCATCCAATCCAAACCATTCTATGAATCTATGATGTAGCTTTTAATTCTTTTGATGATCTTTCCTGAAAGTATCTGTCTCTTTAAGATTTGTTAAAAATGATACTGGACTGCATTAGAACTTAATATACTAATGTATTTTGTCAGATGGTTGTATTTTTTTGTAATTTATTTTATGTAATCCACAGATTCTTCTATGGGTAGTTTGCATTAATGACAGGAGGATTACAACAATTTGTGTAGCACAAGGATGAATTAATCCAAAATATAATATACTTCAGTAACAATGTGCTGTGAAAGACCTGCCCTTTCATTTGTTCTCTTCAGTTATGTCTATTTTAATTATAAATGAACGTTGAAATATATACTGTTACATCTAAAAAATGTGCATGACTCTCGAGGGCAAGAAGGATTAATCACAGATGATAATTACAGTGCTCAGGGATAATATTTAAGACCTAATAAAATCTCCATTAAATTCGATGACACTGAATATATTAAAAGGCAGGAAAAGAACAAATCAAGCTGCAGTTAGGAAAAATTAAATGTTGACCCTGTATCAGATTTGTGAAATAATTTCTGATGGAGTCATGTTCCCTGTAATCCACTATATTCATATCCAAAGCAATAAGCTCCTGGAAAACCTGCATTTCCAAATCTTCATCATTTTTAGTCTCTCTAATTACATTCCCCTGTCATAATTACAGCTACTCTTTTCCCCCCCAGGACCACCACTTTGTTCACTTCTTTCATGCCTGGTCTCATGATAAATTGGCTTGTAAGCTCATCCATGCAGGTTCTTCTTGGCGTGTCTTCACATTAAGCTCTTTTGGGTAAAACCGCAATGGAAATAACTATCTCTAGTAGCAGGGAATCATTATGTCAATGGGAGAAACAGCATGGTAAGCTGCAGTTGTTCCCTGGGAGTTGTCTTTTTCCCTATTTGTCCCTTTCAGCACTTAGTTCTACCATTTTCTTAGATGATTATTGTTTCATTGTATTGCATGAAACCAACCATTTCAAGCAAATCTACGTGGAAGAGGTGAAAGGACTAATTGTTTCTTGTGGTTGCTTTAAATACCCCAGCTAATGACCTAATTCTGGTTAATTTGAGGGTCTGAAAATATCTCGTGCTCATTCTGCTATCTGGTCAGGATTCATAAATCCATCTTTTGAAAGACTTGCATTAATAAGAAGCAGAACATCTCAACGCGCTGTAAGCCTGTGAATCACAGAAAAGCATAGAGCCCTGGTTTTATTACTTCTGAAATAAAAGCATTGATAAGTATGCAAGTGCCTCATACATTTACCTAAAATGTAAAAAGCAATTTTCAAGAGAAATCTTATGTTTTCATGTTTTTGTAATTTGTTTCATGTGAAATTTATAAATTCTTTACAAATATTTTTGGCTTCTTAGGACCCCAATGAAGATTACTGAAACTTTTTCATTAGATTGTTGTATTAGTTTCAGAATGAAGCATAATTTGGTTCAATTGAAGTATTTGCATCAATAAGGGTGTTGTTAAAGCTTGAAGTAAAATGACTTGGAGAAAAAAAGCATTTAAGAATGCATTAATCTTGCTAGTTTTATGACTTGTACCATAAACTAGGAGCACAACTGGTCCACATGCTCTCCTGGCACAGGTCCATTGACAATTTGACCCACCACCTTCTTTTTGGAAACTTTTTATTAAAACTAATTTGCAGAATCTCAAAAGCTATTTGCCCTGTGCACAACCCACTGTACTGTAAATTAAGACTGATTTCCAAGAGGTTAATTTATTGAGATAAAATAGATAGCCAAAAACTAGAACTGTGGTTATTCTGCCTTTTGATGTATTGATCCTTAAAAAAAAATGTTTTCCAGCTCATAAAACAGATTTATCTCAGAGGAACTAATCCCAGAGTGATACCAGCAGAAGATAGAAATTAGTTTGTTGGGAATATTCCTTTGAGAAGTTAGATTTGATTTTTTTCCTTTTTTTTCCCCGTGTTCTCAATGTTGTTTAGTTGAAGATAGTATATGCTACAGCATCCACTGTATTTAGTGCTTTGATTTTGCTGGCCTTCAATTTTAGTGTATCATTTAGATTCTACACTTTTCAGTATTCAAAAAGTCAAAATTGCAGCTGAAGATAATGTGAGTACCTTTAACATTGTTAAGAGAACAAGGTATAAACTATCAGATCAACTCAGTTGATACTGGACTGCAAGAAGGAAAAATTTCTTCCAAATTTCACAATTATTTCTATAACAGAAATTATACATGCTGTCCCTTTCATGACACGGACCTACGATGCAAGATAGAAAGATTTTCTTCATGGTGTTTGTCATCCATGTCTTATGGATCGTGTCTGAGATGTAGAAATGAAGGGCAAAATTATGCAAGAACAGGCTTCTAAGAAGTGTGTATTAACCAAAGACTTGGTGTGTCTCTGTGTTTGGTTTTGGGTTGGTTTTTTGGTGTTTTTTTGAGGGTGGATGGGTTGGTTTTTTTTATTGTTGGGTTTTTCTTGGGGGGGGGGGTGACCTTTTTTTTGTTTTGCTTTTTGTTTGGGGTTTTTTTGTGGGTTTTTATTAGTTTGGTTTGTTAGCTTGTTTTTTTGTGGGTTGTTTTTTAAACTTTTTTTTTCTTTCCCCTGCAGCTTGTTTGAAGCCCATGCGTGACTGTGCGTTGTTTGATTCTTATTCTGAGCCATTGCCAAGCAGTCAGCAGTCTCGGGACTTCAGTCGAACGGAGGTGAGAAGGTGTAAGCTGGGTCCTTACCTTGCAGAGGGGAGGAGGCTGGACCAGCTTCATAGAGACTGTGCTATGTGAGCAGCAGGAGTGTGAGTCTCTAAGAGGACCTTAGGAGTCTCTAAGCTCCCCATTAAGCCATCTCAAACCCTCATCTCAGCCATTTCTTCTGTGTGTGGAAAGGCCTGACAGGCTTTTCAAGAGATATTCCCACGTAACAGAGTTCACAGTAGTCATTGAGGGACTTGTGAGATGCTGGAATCTGCAGAGAAATGGACTCTACCTGTTGGTGTCCTGCAGGGCTGCTGCAGGAGGGCAGAGTGGCACACAGACTGTGTTTAGGTGACGTATCTCCTGAGTCTGAATTGGTTGAAAATAGGAAGCTTCAGCACAGACCTAGAACGATAAAATCCTGTCGTTTGGAAAAGACTTCCAAGATCATCAATTCCAACTGTTAGGCCAGCACTGCCTTCTTTCAGATAGTTGTAGAGAGCAATAAGGTCACCCCTGAGCATCCTTTTTTCCAGGATAAACAACCCCAGCTCCCTCAGCTGCTCCTTTTGTGCTCCGGACCCTCCACCAGCTCCACTGCCCTTCTTTGAGCACATACCAATGTCCTTTCTTGTAGTGAGGGACCCAGAACTGAACACGGTAGGTTTGGTTGGATGGAACAGGGGTTTTGGACTAGATCTCCAGAGGCCCCTTCCAAACCCAACTGTTGTATGATTCTGTGAAGACTGCTGCAAGAAAAACTGAATTGAGGAGAAGAATTTAACACTGAAGTTAAAATCCAAAATATTTAAAGACCCTATAGAACTGAACGAATGATGGCCACTGAGTTTTGCAACTGAATTTTGCCTGAATATTGCAACTCTCAGTATATATGCTGAGGAATTTAAAGGTTTAGTGTTAAGGTAGTTAATGAAATGGCAGACTTCAGGAACCAGCCCTTCTGACACTGCTTCCAAGTTTAAAAATTATGGTATGTTATGGCAGCTCAGCAAGGCTGTTCTCCAGTTATTTCCTCCCAATGCCTTGCTCTGGGGAGTCCCTGGGTCAGAACCTAGCTGCTCCCTCATCAAATCCTTCTTGGCAGTGGTACCACCAAACAGAATCTCCTAAGCTTCTATGGAGTACAGTGTTCACTTTGGGCAATGCTGCAGCCAGTGCGTTGAGCACCCGGTGTATCTTCTGGAACTGTTAAAGTATATGTGGTATCCCTAGGAGGTGTTGCTCATCCTACAGCAGCTTGGCCAAAGCACAGCAGTCACACTGGGCTTTGGAAGCAGCACTGCAGATCTGGTAGTGCAGGGTTCTGGTATGCTGGCAGTGTAGGCAGGTCTGTTACCAGAACAGCCTAATCGCTTGCTTATGATCTTATTTTGGGTGGCTTGCAACATAAACTATAAAAGAAGATACAGATATAATATAGAATTAAATTATATTTGAAATGTAAACAAATATATGATTTTGTATCTTTCATTTGCATAATTAAAAAGCTTCAGTTTAAATTGTCCAAGATTAATGGACTTTAAATCTCCTCAAAAGTGACTTGAGAATAATTTTGACTTGATTTTTGTTTTGTTCAACTTGTGTTTTTACATTCAGAATTAATACACTGAATGAGTATATTTTGGAAGGTCAGTAATTCGTCTTCCATTCATCTCCCTCAATGGGAAGTGCAGCAATTCACTGCTGCCATTTCATTTGTATCTTGGCTAGTTGAGGAATTATACTTTAGATACTTGATCACTACTTTAAAAATATTATATTGTCAATGCAATCTGTTATGCGTTACCTCCATGTCTTTTATAATTTCCATCTATCATCCATTCAGGTTATTTAATTTCATTTGAGATGCCTGTTTTTACTGTGACTGCTGAACTACAATACTGCAATAAAATGGAAACAGTTCCTGAATGCATTCATAAAGAAAATAATGGCAGGAGACACGTCACCTGCATGCTAGGCTTTGTTAAACTTGCAAAACACACCAAGGCTTATATTGTGCTTTGAGAATGACATGGGTGGCTGATTTTTGTTTACCAAGGAAGTTTTGTCTTTCACAGGTAGTTTTTGTCTCCCACTCTCCTTTGGTTCTTTTCGACAAGCCTTCTCACTACCAAAATCTTCAAGTTAAAACATGCATAAAATGACTGGCTGGGGTTCCTCTGAGCTCCCTCTGAAATGTCATGCTCACAGTTCATTGAAATTTCTGAAAGCTGTTCTATCGATTAAAGCGTGCACTGAGTTAGGTCTGTGGTCTCATGTTCTTCACTTGAGTGTCAGGGCTAGCTATGGGTGTGAAATGTTTTGTTCATACATTTTCAGAGTCCTCAAGCCATATTTTTGCTGTGTTGCTTTCTCAGAAGTATTAGGGTATCCCATTCCTCAGAAACTTTATAAAACACCTCTCACAGACCTTTACTGTGGAGTTTTCCTTTTTGAACTACTGACTTGAGATTTTAGTGGTCTTTTAAAAATGTCTATGGAATCTAGGTTTCTCGACTCATTTGCTTAGGCCCAATTTATTTCAGGACATTTTTAGGTCAAACCTCTTCCATGCTCCCTGGGAAAAAAAACAGCCTCACTTAATATTTAGAGAAGTTTAGGGTTTCTGGAATTGGCTTTAATGTTTTATTTGGTTGCAGAGTGTATCCTTGTTCTTACAGATAATGGAGGTAGAATTTGTTCCAGGTTCCATCTTGTGGGCTACACAGCAGAAGCTCCAGGAACAATAAATTCCTGTAAATTGCTGCTGAAATAACAGAAAATTAAGGAATAAGACTGGGGAGAAATTCCCTGTTTTCCTATCAAAGGCCTGAATGAGCCTCCAACAGACTTGCTAATGAAATTTGATTTTCCCATCTTGATGACTGCATGTTGGAAGAAAGGAGTAGTTCAAGGATCAGCCACATCAGCCAGGAGCCTTTAAAGCATGACCATCAGGCTCTGCAGTACAGCTGGAGTTTTTGTCAGAGGCTTTCCTCATGGACACCGGAGAAGGTTTCATCCATCCTAACACAAGTGTTACATGTGGCTCTGCTGCGAGAAGTCTTTCTTTACACATAGTCCTTATCTTCTTCAGTGATTCACTGTTGAAGTGTTCCTCTAACTGATTTCAGGTGTGGAATTGCTGTACCTTGAAAAGCAGAGCTATATTGTCTTTCTGTAGGTCCTTTATGCTTCTTTACCTAACAAATTGTGGTGCAAGAGCAAATGTCGCCATTATTTGTGTTGATCTGTATTCTTAAATATTTGACTGTGGAAAGACACAAGTATGAGCTATAACAATGAGTGTAATTAACAAATCTTTCTTCTTTTAAGAAGTCATCAGCTGAAGAGGTACCTGATAACTCTGCCCTGTTACAAGATGGAAAGAAAGATGACAAACAAGGTATTCAAGTAAATAACTTTCTTTTTCCCATTGGGGATTAAATTGTGTGTTTTCAGTAAGCCACGGTGTTTGCTGACAGAAGCAATGGTATGTGTAATTTCTAAGCTGGCTATGTGTTGCTGTATATTTAAAGAGGCAACTCGCAACAGCTGAGTTGAAGACAAATAAATGGAGGGGTATGCTTCAAAATTAGTTCTATCATATGTGAGTGATATGAAATGTACCTTCTAAAATATGTCTAGCCCTAAGGCAACTAGTGTTGCACTTCTTACTTAAACAAAATTCCAATTATCAGGAATTTTTTAAGAGTAAAGATTACACTGTGACAAATTTTGAATTTCCATTTTTGCATCAACACTCAAAATTAGGTTTTGTTGCTATTTGAAAAAAATAATCCCTGTACTTTCTTGCAAAACAAAAGTTTTAGTCAAATTGGACTGAAAAGACTTGATTCATTCATTTCACTTGAAATCCATCAGCAGCAAGCCATGTGAAATTGAAGTGATCTTTCCCTTTTTACATGTAGTAGCTTCTATGGCTTCCAGAATTGGCACTGGATCATCACACAGCCATTCATTGCCTTTTATGCTCCCTTTTCTCAGTTTTTACTTGCTGTCCCTCCGCTGTAGAAACAAAAGAGTTGTGGGTATTTTGTTGCCTGATTCTCAGAGCTGCAGATTATGTATTAATTAAAATAAAAAATATTTTTGCCTCCCAGATGTCCACATGCTAAGGTTGCATCAGAGCTGTTAGACCAGGTAGTCCACATTCCTGATTCACCTTCAACACTCAGGTGTGACAGAGTTTGACAGATTCCCAGTGTCCCTATTTCAAAGAAATTTTGTCAAGAGTTGACATTCGTTAGTAAAACATTTTGACACGTCAGCATATGCCAAGAAATCAGTGCTTTGTTGACAAGGTTTGTTTTGTTGTAAAATGTATAATGAACCAGAGAAGGACTTGAACCTTGAAGGTGATTGCTCTGAAATGTCTAGGGAACATTTACCTTTTACTAAGGGAATATTTTTTCCCTGTTTAGATGATGAAGTTGTGCTTTGATTTTTGTAGCTGATATGTTAAGTCACATGGGAACCTGTTTTGAGACATGCAGTCCTCCTACAGGGCTGAGGATATGCTGTATTTATGACACAGATTGCTACCTTTCCAGCCAAAGAACAAATACTTTTGTTGTACCTTTTATTACTATTCTGACAAACATGAGAGCAGATCACTCTCCTGAGTGAGGGGATCTCCCCAGAAGTCAAGTACCTGCAGTTCAGGACAGTAGAAGCAAATTTTCTTGCATTTTCAAAAGTATAGAAGTAAATTAACTTCACTTAGGTTATAATGTAGTTGAATTTGGAAGATAACCTAAACTGAACTGGGTTACAAGACCCAGAACTTTTTGCACGTTTTGTTTGAGAAAGGCAGATGACAGAATCATAGAGCAGGTAAGGTTGGAAGGGACATCTGGTTCAACCTCCCTGCTAAAACAGGGTCATCCTAGAGCAGGAGAGGTTTCATTCCAAGTGGTCATTTAACACAGAGTATTACAGTATATCAAAATACACTATGGTGCATTAAGAACTCCTTCAGAAAGTCACTAGAAAGGATGTGTAGGGGAATGTGGAAGGGGAATAAGCACTCAATCCCACAAATTCTCAAAATTTGAGATTACTTGGCAATTTGAGCATAGGTCTTTCTGTTCTTGACTTTTGTGCTCTTAGAAATTGTTACTTGTTTGAGTGCTTTGTTTTTCTGAGGGTATTTGGCTACTTTTCAAGTATGTTTGGTGTTATAAGATGTCTAATACCAGTTTAGGTGTTCCTTTCTCAGGGGTGATACTTGTAGATTTTACCCACACATACTTAAAGTAATTATCATTTCTTTTTTTTTCTTAAGCTCTTAAAGTAAGCACTACTCTCAAAACTATACCAAAGGAATTTCAGCACTTGACTGTGAAAGCAGGTAAGAAAAAAAAAAAGTCCATGTGTTACTTGCATGAGAATTTTGATCAAGTATTTGTATATCACAGTAAGCCTAAATTAACGTATCTTGATTAATTTTTGAAAGAACTTCTTGCTGTTGTACTATTTTCCTACTGAAATTAGCTTTTACCTCATCATGACTACTATTTGTAAACTAAATATTACTTACTACTTCAGGTTGTTAAAAGGTTTTCTTGCTTTCTTTCCCTCATTGTTAGTGTATGTGTTCTTCCTGTGTGGGAAATATTTTAACCCAGCCGTTTTAAAGAATCTGAAGTTTTTCTGTGCTACAAGCAAAATGCAAGAGCATGAATGTTGTACCTCTTGGTAAAACCTCATTGAAAGTATCAAACAACTATGTAATGTTGTGGTAACTATTCTGAAATGCCCTGTTTCCTTGTGAAAGCCCAGCTTTCCTATTTTGTGTCAAGGAGTTACAGGACAGAGAGCCTTTTGGAAACACAGACATTGAGGCACTTAAGATACTGACGCAAGCTTTTGACTCAGGGCTTGTTTCTTTGTTGAAACCACTCCTGATCTTTCTCTCTTCAGCTCTAACATACACTCCTTGTTCCTATCATTCTGGAAAATGTTATTTTTGGAACAGCATATGTCAAAATTACTTAGTTGCTCCAGAAACTTCCCCTGCATTCAGTTCAGTTCATCAGACCTCCCTTGCCTTCTTCTTTGTTAATCTCTGTCCTACAGTGCTAAGAATGTTTGTAAGCCCTCCCTGGTCCCAGTCAAGCTAAACTCTTGCTTTCTTTTCCTTTAGCATGAATGTTTTTACTCATGAAGATATCCTTGATTAAGAAAATGGACCCCACATGTCTGTCACAGCAGTTTTGTCTTATAGCTTGATTTATTTGTGGCTGCTCAACAGCTGCATGCCTCATTTTCCAGCTCTTTTTTTCCTGGCTTCTTCCCAAACACTTGGCAGCTGCCAGATTTGCTATCTTCAGCTCCTATTCTCAAAAGATTGCTGCTTATCCTTCACACACACACACACACACACTCTTGCACATCCCTCTCAGGGAAAGGGGAGGGTGGTTGCATGACTTTCAGTTCTGTTCTCATTCCCCCTGGTTTTGCCCAGGAGCACAGGGGAGTTTTACTTTCAGTTCAGCAGTTCCATCTTTTGTACATTTAGGAAAAAAACTTTCCGTCACCTGCACATTTCCTTTGCCACCAACCTCTTTTCCTCCATGTCTTTCATTTCCTAGTCAGGGAGGTCTTCCCAATGCTGCTGTGCTCCTCCAGTGGAGTTGCATATCAAGGGGGACAGTGGCAGAATTTCTCTCCATCAGCATGGCCCCTGTAGGGGTTCCACTCTTGCTGTGCTGCACATTGAGGATTTGAGCCAGCATGTTCTCAGGTTGCATGCTACAACTGATGTGAAAAGCAGAAATGTTTATCTATCCAGTGGAATAGATGCAGCACAGTAACTGAGTGGTTATTCCAGAATCACTCACCATTCTGAAAGGTTATTGTAATCATTAACCTCCAGCATGAAAACTCATTTGGGATAAAGTGGGAGAAATTTTACATGCTTCATTGGTTATTCATGTGGGCTGTTTATGTAAACTCGGGAAAGATGATAGTGTGTGAAAGTTTTCTTTGCCATCAGAAGGTCTAGAAATTTGCAATCAGTGAGAACTTTATATGCTCAGCATCTCTGAATATCTGGCCAGTTTATTTAGACTCCTAAGTGCAGGATCATTGTTGACCTTAACCTTTTAAAGGATTGAGGGCCAAATTTCCAAGCTTTTAAATTGTACATTTCTCCCTAGATGACCAATAACAGATGAGTCACTGAGGTTGATTTTGACCAGCAAGGAATGCTTTGGTTTTTTTCTTTAGTCTTTCACCTTTTATAGCACATTTTCCCACCTGATCTTAAGCCTGTAAAGCAAGGAGGCAGCTGTTGAGTGCAAGATGTTAGGCTACAGTCAAAAGTTACCAAATCAGCATCCTTTGAAATGTTAAAGTGAAGTTGTCCTGAAAGAGGGCTGTAGGAGCAGCTCAACACCCAAACCAGGAACCTTCACACTCTCTCTAATTACTGCAGACCAAGCTGCTCAGTCCATCAGGCTCTACTACTCCAGGAATCGTACAAACTTTTGAAGAATCAATGTAAATGATTTACTCAACAGCTTCAACTTACCTATTTCATGAAAGTTAGGCTTGTGTAACCATAGCAGTAGAAATATGGAAACTCAGGAACTGGACAAATAGTTTTGTATCATCTTGAATGATTTTGTCATGTATGTGTATAAACCTGCACCTCAGATATGAAGTGTGCACAGACTGAATGTACCAAAGAGCTGCACGTTTCTTGGAAATCCTGCCACAATTATTCAATAATGAACTACCTGCTTTACACTATTTTTTGTATTATACTACTTCTTTTGAGAGGAAAGCTAAGTCTGGGTATTCTGTAATTGTAGCCTTGAATTCCCTAGTTTTTCAAAAGCTTAAAAGAAAATCCTTGGCAGTGGTATTCTGTTGCTGTCATTTTTTATTAGTAGTCATTTCGGAATTCTCTCTTCCTTATGTGCTTTCCTGTTTACCTCCACAGGATGTCCTTGGAGAGTTTGAATGTCAGTTTTACCTATGGGTTTTTATATGAAAGACTTTCTGAAAGAAGTATGAATAGAATTACAGTCTCCATAGGAAAAGGAAAATTTGAAGATTCTTAAACATGGTTTAGCTTGGAAAGGATTTATACGTTCTATTTCTAAGTGGCATATTTAATAACTGTGCATGTAATTTAATAATCAGCAATTTCAGCATTGGAAAATTGGGTCATATGGCTGTAGGGAAGCAGTGTCTGAAGTTGTATTCTCTGGGAGTTTGACACAGAGAGACGGAGGAGGATTATCACCACTGCATATTTTAATATTAATTCGCTCTCCCTGCTTTAGTTGCTAGGAAGAGTTTGTTGCAGAGAAATCTGGAATGACTGTGAACCAGTTTGGTGATGACAATCTACTAGAACTTGGTTTATAAGTGGTCATTCTTGTTACTGCCAGCTGCAGTGGGGTTTATTCCATTCAAAACACCAACTAGCTCTGCACAATCCTGAAAGCAGTTTCTTTTATGGAGAGCTGGTGTGTGGCTGTACATGTGCCATATGCTGCTACTTGTTTTCTGTGAGCCTAAAGCCTCCTATGGAGGGTCTGTGCAGTAGTACAGTGCAAGCCATTAAAAACTCAGTATTTGCCAGCTGCTGCCACAGGCAGCTCCTGCTCTGTGGTTTGGAGGATCTGTTGTATTCTCAGGAAATGCTCTGTAGTAGCTGATAATAAATGTCTGACGTGAAAGCAGGCATATATCTGAAGGAAGCAAGAAATTCTGACAATTTTTTTTTTCCCCAACCTACTTGTTTCTCTTGAGTGTTGTACCTTGATTAGCAGACTGGGAAAAAGACAAGGATTCATTTCATGTATGCACTGGGATCACTGATGCTGCTGTTATACCTTGAGGATATCTCAGTGGGTTGAATTTGAAAGCAATCATGCAGATATGTTTTCTCAAAATTATCTGATACTAGTAAAAAGAGTAACAGAGAAGACAATGCAAACCAAGGAATAGCCTCGAGGAATTACCCAGAGAGGATAATTCAGCACTGTTGTTTTCCTATCACATAAAACCTGCATGTGGCAGGATATTTGGAATTCATGCAAATAAAAGAAACTCATTTTTACATTGATGGAAATGTGTTTGATCAACATTTAGACTTTAAAGCTTTCTACCTTCAAATATCTTTTCTTCCCAAGGTCAAAACAGTCTTAACATGACATGTTAATTTTTTGTAATGGGTGATGTACATTTATACTAATTAGTAAAGTATTTAGGAAGGACATAAACCTTTGTGCTTTTGGAAGCAGGACAACTAATAGATACCTAGACTAAGAGCAAGATGTTTTCTGTAAAAATTTTATGCTGTTCCTTATGTTGCTTTATCACAACTACATCCATGACTACAGGTCAGAGCTACCAGACCTATTGCTCTTCCTGTGTTCTGGTAACCAAACTGAAAAGGTGAAGCTCTCACTACATGGTGGCTTTTGAGTTCTTGGGACATTCACACACTACAAAAGCAAAGGGGAAGGAGAAGTGAAAATCAATCCCCATTGCTTATGTGAGATGAGCATACTCTCGCATCCACATTTGCAACACTCACATTTAACGGATGCTGATTCCGAAGCTAAAGACATTTATTTAAAATGTGATGTTTTAGCAGTTGTTTTTCTTTTCTGTTCCAGCTGCTCAAGAACCTAATGCACTCAGAGCCAGACCACGATCCAGGTACTGCTTTCATTCCTATTTCAGGAAAAGGCATATGTTCCTCTGGTGTTAGATACAAGGTGTCAGAACTGGTGTTGGATTTTTTTTTTTTTTTAATTGGTGTTGTGCTGGAAGTACAGCTCAGATCAGACAGATTTAGCAGGAGGAATCTGTAAGCTATAGACCCTACATAAATACTGTGCTAGGGCCCCATGATCTCTGGTCATAAGGTGCTGGAGGTTTTGCCTGTCTGCCCAGCCCTGCTGCCTTGTCAGGGTGGTGACTGCCTCCAGCCCAGCCCCAGGGGTGTTGTGGCAGGACAGCTGGGACCACCCCATTGCAGGGAACATCCTCAGCGGTTCCGTGCTCTTGCAACCTGCATGGTGATTTCATATGGAGGGAGGCACTGCACAGTCCCACAGAAACAGCAGCAGTAGCTCAGCTCTCAGGTGTGGGTGAGTGAATCCTTTTGTTGGCATGCATGTGCTTGGCTATGGTTGTTTGGTGTGTGATGGAAGGACTTACAGACTGTTGTGTGCTAGAAGTGACACCTGCTGAATTCGGATGTTCGCAAGGAAAGGGAAACCTGTGCCAGAAGATACTGTGTATAAATAGATTACATCTTGGGTTGGTTGTCACCTACTGGTGTATAGCCATATTCTTAATTCACCTTAAACTTTTCATTTTTAGTGCTAGTTAGAGGAATCTGCTTGGGATTTTTTTGCTTGGGTAATGAGAGTATAATCAGAAGCTGTCTGCTTACAAGCTTGTCAAAGCCTGCTAGTAAGAGAGGATCAGCTGTAAGCATGATGATTGAGGATTGAAATCCTCTGTTCCTAGGACCTATATTCGGGAAGGCTGAACTGCCTTGTGTGCTGTTTTTCTGCTGCTAGCCAAAGCTTTTTAGTTTCTGCAGAGTTTTATATTTTCTTGCTGTGTTACTAAATTGCAAATATGCAAAAAATGTGCACAAATACATAGAATACCAAATGCTTAAACAAGCTCAAAAAAAGTCACTTGAATGTGACTACTGTGTCACATGTGGCTGTCTCACATCTGACTGTATGTCACTGCTTCAATGCAGAAGTTGAGACTAAAGGTGCTTGAGCACATCCTTGAACTCAGGCCTGCTGTGCTTGTTGGAAATGGGATGAAATACCATAGGGAGATTTATTTTTCTCTTTAAAGAATGATTGGCATATTAGGAAAAAATGTGTATTAATGGACTTCAAAATCGAATTGGAATATATTCAGTAATGAGAAAACAAAATGGTGAAAGAATTGGTGGTATTAAAAGTAAATCTCCTTGGTGGTGATAATGAACAAGTAGAATTGCTGGTGCCTCCTCTGGTCCTAAAAACTGATTCAGAGGGTGAGGAGGACTCTGATAGTTCTATTAGAGAAAGAAGTAAATCAGGAAGTCTTGTCTCTAGCAGAACTAGGGCAAGAGGATGGAGTAAACCAGTGATTCGGGCTCCTTTAAGACAAACAAGTGGGACTGCTGGGAAAGCCGTGTATGTGCATGTACTGTTTACTCACTGTGATTTATTGACTTGGAAACAGGATGTAGCATCTCATTGTAACAATCCAAATGATATGCATAGTATTATTAAATCTGTGCTGATGACACACAACCCCAGCTGGGGAGATACATAAGTTTTGCTAGAAATTTGTTTATTTATGAAGAAAAAAAGAGCAGTTCTAGAAAAAGCAGAGGAAGGACTGAGTAGGAGAAAAGTTGAGGGGCTAGATCAGAAAACTGGGGGAGTAGGAATACCAAGTCTTGATGATCTTCTGCCTAAAGAAGATCTTGAATGAGATTTGAATAAAGATGTTGGATTATAAGGAGTAAAAACGTTGATTTTATATGGAATTCATAATGGAGTGGAAAAACCTAGGAGTTTTGCGAAGTTGTGTGACATAAAGCAGGGAGACAGAGAACGTCCATTAGCTTTTTGTGAGTGGTTGTGTGGCTCATAAATGGACAAACTTGGACATGGAGAGTGAGGGTAATAAGATATTGCTCAATATACTTTTAATTGGACAGCTGGCACTGGATATTACGCACCTGTTTGGCAAAGAAAAATCCGTTTGCCATTAGTGGGAGTTATTTCTGTTCTACTCAAATGTGCTTTTGGTCTTGTCCTGGCACGCAGAATGTGTTCCATGAAGTGTAACATCTCACGTTGTCTGTGCTCGTTTTGAACAGTCTTGGTCTTGCTTGGTCTTGGTTTTTCTAAACTGATAACTACAACAGCTGAAAAATATTGGACAGTATTTAGCAAAATCAAAATTCTTAGCAAATGCACCACATTGGGATAAATGTGCGGTGGGAGGGCCTGGAAAGCGGTACTGAGCCATGTATTTGACCAGTTGCAGTCACTTTGGAGCCATACTATTTTGCTGGATTTAGTGGAATTTGGTGACCATTTCCTATGGAAAATTTATTCTAATAGTTAAAAATTTATTCTACTAGTGAGAATATTACAAATTATGAAATGTGAATTTGCAAGAGGTAGGTTGAATCTATACCTGTATAAACACTACCCGTGCAGTTGGGAAAGGCAACAGAAACTCCAAGGGGTGTATGTGGGGAATTCTACTTTGGTTTATTCAAAATAGTTGCTACAATTATCCTGCTGGCAAGGTTACATAAGAAGGCCTCAAGCTGTGTTACTAAAAGCCTTAAAAAAATACTAGCCCTGTAAGCATGACTCGTTCCTTTCTCCACATGCTTAGGTCCTTCTGTTGCCAAAAAAATCTGTGTTGTTATAAGAGGGAACTCTTAGTCATTAGGGCAAGGAATTTCCACCATGAACCTGAGTTCTGGTCAGTGTATTTTTAGGTACTATTCACTATAGTTGTTTAAAATTAATTTTTGAAATAAAATATTTTCTGCTTTTCCCTGACGTGCTTTACCTTAGGTCTTACTCTAGCACATCAATAGAAGATGCCATGAAAAAGGGAGAAGAGCCCCCTACTCCACCTCCAAGGCCACAAAAATCGCATTCCAGAGCTTCCTCTTTGGATCTGAACAAAATATTTCAGCAAAACACACAAGGTAAAGTTTCCTTTCTCTGCTCCTTCTGAGACCATTCAGGTTAGCTGTGTGCTTGGCAGTTTGATCTGTTTGCAGAAATGCTTGGCAGTATGTGCATATGCTGGCCTTTGCTGCAGACAGTAATGCACTGCAGAGCAGGAGTTCTGCTTGTGCACTTGCTTGTGTTACATTGCCACTGAGGGGAAAAATCAGTGTTTCTATAATTAAGGTGATTATAATGTTTTCTGGCACAGTAATGGGAAGCTTAACATATGGTAGTCTGTCATCACTGACTGTTTATAACTAGTCTGGCTGTTTAGACAACTCTCATCAGTAGCTGCAATATAATTGATTTTTATTACTATTTAGTTTTTGTAGTTCAGAAACAGGAAGAAAACCCTTAATGTTTAAACTGGGAGAAAGAAAGCAAACATTTTTGATGTTAAAGTCGAACATATGTGTGGGAACAATCAGAAGCCACTCTGAGTAAAAACAAGGGGTAATTTCTTTTGACACGGGTGCACATTGAGGGGAGAGAAAGAAAATGTAGAATAGCAGCTGGGGTGAACTGAAAGAAAATGGCTTTTCAGCATGTTACCCTTCGAGTGTGCCTCTTGCCTTCAAGTGGGAAGAGGAGCTGTTTGTTCAGGGCAGCAGTCATCCAGCATGACTGTGCTTCAGCAGGGTCCTTGAACCAGATCAGAGGTTTGTATGCTGCACACCAATCATCTGACTCAAGGACTAGCTTAAACACAGTCATGCTTATGCTTCAGAAGAAAGCCAAGGTTTGACTGTGTCAAGGAATGTTTAACTGGGCTCTCTAATGTGGTTCTTGGAGTAGAAAAGAGTTTTACCTCTTGCTATATGGACCTTTTTTTGTGCAAACAACAGAGAGAATTCGAGAGCCCTGCTATGTGTGCTGCACCCTGAAACTCAATAGGAATAAACTTTTTTTTTGCCTTACACAGAGGAGTAATTCTTTATCTTTGTTCCTGTTGAGGGATTTGATGCCTCCAATTTTGATTTTGTTATACATCAAAATAAAACCCCCAAACAGAGCCAAGTATACATTTTCTACTGCAGCAGGTCTTCTTGGAATCCAGATAACAAATGTAACTGGAAGGAAACTGGAAGGAAATAAACTTGGATTAAATTTCACTTGGAACACAAATGAAAGAAGAATGTAAATTCTGTGAATGAAAATTAACATTTTGCTTTTCCTATGGATCATTTTGAAAGTCACAAAGTGGTTTCTTTTGGGGAACTTAGCAAACTGTGCAGTTTTGGGTACCACAATATAAAAAAGACATTAAGCCATTAGAGAGTGTCCAAAGGAGGGCAACAAAGAGCCTTGAGGTGAAGCCATATAAGGAGCAGCTGAGGGCACTGGGTCTGTTCAGCCTGGAGGAGAGGAGACTGAGGAGAGGCCTCATTGTGGTCTACAACTTCCCCATGAGGGAAAGAGGAGGGGCAGGCACTGATCTCTGCTCTGTGGTGACAGTGACAGGACCCAAGGCAATGGCCTGAAGTTGTGTCAGGGGAGGTTTAGGTTGGATATCAGGAAAACTTTCTTCACTCAGAGGGTGGTTGGGCACTGGAACAGGGCCCCCAGGGAAGTGATCACAGCACCAAGTCGGAGTTTGAGAAGCATTTGGACAACACTTTCAGGCACATGATGTGACTGTTGGGGTGTCCTGTGCAGGGCCAGAAGTTCGATTTGATGATCCTGGTGGGTCCCTTCCAACTCAGGATATTCTACGCTTCTGTGTATATCCAGCATGACTAGAATAATCCTATTTTGGTACATTAATTTTTGTTCTACTAATTCTAGTTGAGAAATAATTTTAGTTTGGGGAGATTGGTGGATAATCTGCTTCCAGACCCACAAAGGAATGCTCAGTAGTATTGAGTTTTGTTTTCAGTTCCACATGGGTCATGTTGATGTATAGGTATCATTTCTTTAATTGTAAAACCATCTGTGCTTTGAAGCATTTGTTTTGTTTATTTCCTTTTTTAAAGGGCAGAAAAAGAAAAATATCTTTTCTCCAAGTAAATTCAGTTATAGACTGGCGAATCCCTGTTGTGGGCACTGGGATTTTTTGTTTATTTTTTGTGATTCATTTACTGCTGCTATATCATGTTTGTCACCATCATATTATGCCTTTCTCCTGGCCAGTGTACACACAGAATATTTATCTGTGATGGCTGGGATGTCCAGCAATGCATTAGCCACAGAAATGGGCTTTAAAATTGTTGAATTGGAAGGTAACTGGACTTGAAGAAGGCACCTTCATTCATACTTTATAGCTGCACTCCTCTGGGATGCTGTAATGAGTGTTACCCAGGAAAAACATAAAAAAGCATGGGAACTTATAGAAAGGCGCCACTTTCTGAAATATCCAAGTGAATTTCTGTTAAGAGACAGAAATCTCTTCTATTTTGTTTTTGTTTATGTAGTCTTTATGTTAGCATCTGAGAAAAATTCTGTGCTGCTAAATTCTCAATGTATTTCTTTTTGTTGAATATGTAATCTCTGGTATTTGGCCTGTGTTCATATTAAGAAAATACTTGGCTAGAGTTTATGCATTCCTGGAAGGACAACAGCAGGTTTTAAGTAGAAACAGAAATGTCACTTTAAATGCATACATGACCTAGTTTACTTCTTTATTTCTCCCCTAGCCTAGTCTCTAGTCAGATACAAGACAACAGCTCCCAGAGTAAGACCTGGGTATTGATGGGGCCAAAATTGGGGCAGCTCAGAGTCCAGAGATCCTGCAGCAGAGCCCCAGCCACTTTCTAGCCTCAACAGCAGCAGTAAGCTTGAGTCTGCCTTGGGGTGACTCTGGGGCTGGGGCAAGTCTCAGTTTAAGTATTAAAACCTGAAAATGCATCCATTGTCTTCTGATGTTTTGTTCAGTTCTGTTTGCTGCCCATGACAGTTGTTAAAGAATCACTTCTGGGCAGTGACAGCAGTCTGAGTGTTGTTAGGTTTATACAGTTGCCCCTGAAATACATTTTATTTCCCATTTAGTTTCATTTCTGAGTCACATAACTACTTTTAATTAACACTTCTGTTGAACAAAGGATACTTGTTGGGAAAAGAGAATTTGCTTTAATGAAACAACAAAATTGTTATGAACAGTGTAGTTTTGTGTTATCTGGAAGCAGATTGAACAAAACAGCCATATAACTATTTACAAATGAATTTTTGACTGGAGGTTTTCAGCACTCATTTGCTTTTGAAACTCACCTCCTGCTGTGGCTGTCCCTGTGGTGAAGAATGCGTGGAATGCAGGCACCATTTTTTACGTTGGCTTCTAAGGAAGCACTCACTGTAACCTGGATTCTCTGCTTCTGGGCCACTGGTTTCAGCCAGCAACAAGGGGCTAGTATTTTGGAGGTTTTCTCCCTTGTAAAATGTGAGGTGTTAAGTTCCACACTCGGTCAGGTGGAAACACAACAAGCATTTTATTGCAAGTGCAGTATTTTCTGTTACAGATGATGTTTTCCTGACTACAGTCAGATCTGTAACCTCTACTTAGCATTGCTGGGTAGTGATGGCTGCCAGACAAGAAAACGTCCTGTTTGTTCTAAATCTGTTGTTCACAGGAAAGGAACAAGGGAACAGATTTTACTGGTGTGCATCAGCATTCCCATCAGTGATGTAAGTGTGTCCCCACATCACTTCTGTATTCCTTCATACATGTGTTTCCCAAGCAGTTTAAAGTGGTACTTTTATCATTAAGACTGAATTAGTACAACTGTCTTTCTGCACCCTCCATTTTCATTACTGCTAAAGGAAGACTGTTCAGCATCACATTTTACCCTCTTTTTCATAACTTTGAAGAAGACTTGTCATTACTTCTTTACTTCATCAAACTTCCATTACTTCATTCAATTAGCACATCCTTTCCTTGAGCTTACAGGCTTGGTGGGTTTTGTTTGCCAAATGTAGAGATTTGTGAATAGTTAAATGTGTTTTGAGATATCTTAGTTTTTTCATATTTGCCTAAATCAAATTTGTTGTATTTCTGAATGTTTTTAAGTCTACGTGTAAAATGAAACAGTTCATAATTGTGTAGGAAAGAAAATTTTGAGAATTAAAATGATTGTTACTCTGATGTCATAGATGTTTGATACAAACAGGTCCAAACAGTAACCATAATACTGTTTTTCCAGTTGTTTTCAGGAATATCTTTCCAATTAGATTGTCTTTTTCGCTTAGTGAGCCAAATGGAAGTGACTTCCCCTTTTGTGCACGTGAAACTGAATGCAAAAAAACCTGCAAAACTTAACCTAGATAAGCATGATTACTGTAGTATTATCTTCTGTATTCTTTTATGCTTAATTGTATTTGTTAGGAAATGTCTGTGCCCATTGAGGTTAGCTGTCTGAAAGATGTAGTTGCTAAAGACAAGCTTTTAATGGGTGGTGCAGTTATGTTTTTGTATTACCATAAGTGCAGATTTCTTAACTAAAATTTTATTGGAAAGCCAAAGTGACAAGGGGAAACTTAGAATAGTTATGTTCTTTTTTTTAAGGATGAATTTAATTAAGTAGTTAATTTTCAGGACTCATTCCTCTCATTGCTCTTACATTAGTCTTGATTTAGTAAAATTCAGCTACTTTCTTGGGATTTTGTTCATGCTGTAATACTGTACTGTCTTGCATGTTACTGTGTTGTGTTTATTAATCAGACCATTAAACATTAAATTAGGAAGCTGAGAATTCTGAAGGACCTTTATTTT
Organism: Corvus kubaryi; assembly: GCF_017639235.1. NCBI lineage: Eukaryota > Metazoa > Chordata > Aves > Passeriformes > Corvidae > Corvus > Corvus kubaryi. Next base: position 13,363,438 of record NW_024580667.1, on the reverse strand, counting down.
AGAGAAGAGATAATGGCAAATACCCTCACCAAATATGCCACTTCCTGAATTATTGTTTGCATGGTGTACAAGAGCTCTAATATTGCAAGCTTCATCAAGTGAGGAGTGTAGAGTTAAGTTAGTGACTGGTTGTAAGGGTTGTGATAAAATTAAAAATGTCTTATGCATAGAGCACAGAGAACACAAAATTGAGCTGCTATTCATATTTTTCTCAGGCTATGAAATACATTTTTAAAATAATTGCTGAAAAAATACTTTTTAAAATCAGAAAGTACTTTTTTTTCTTTTGGGACTAGCCCAGCCCCTGATCTGTTACTGGAACTGCTGTTTTTTTCTAGTCTTGTTCCCCTTCAGAATATATTTCATGACTGAACTGAACTTACTCTGAATGAAATATTCATGTCCTCCTTCTGATTTGAATGGAGGAGTTTTGTGCCTCTCAGCCTTTTAGAATTTTATATGAAGGATTTATGTGTTTACAACTGTCTAACTTACTTCTTTGCCCAACTGGACAGGAACACAATTAAGGTTAAATAAGATGGAGAAAATAGTAATGATATAAGTGGATGAATAGTTATTAAGTGATAGGAACCTGATGGGATAACTTATTTTTGCATTTTTAGATTTTTATGTATATCTCTAAGGGCTGAGTCCAGAGAGTACTTTAGTGGGGTAAATCTTATCAGCCTTTCAAGTGTAGCTGTTTTTTCACAAGTTGTGTCAATAAATTGAACTTTTAAAAAATTGTATTTTCCCATTTATCTAATCTTATCTCTTTCAGGAGTTGAGGAATGATTTGCAGTCTGTTTTGATCCTGTTGCAGGTTGTTAAAAATTAAATTTTAATCCAAAAACTCTTCTACAGAAAATTGTGAAGGTTGAAATGTACTTGACTGGCACTACCAGCCCCACTGAACTTTTTTGTGATCCCATGTGGGTTACTCTGTTCTGTGAAAAAGATGTTCATCCATCATGGAACAGCTTTGTAAGTTAAACAAGATAGGATCTGCTATGTTTCATGTGGAACAGGGGTCAAGCTGCCTCCCTTGTGGGGAAGACTGTGGAGATGCAGATGTCCCCAAGAAGTGTGTGAGCCACAGGTGGGACCAGAGGGGTGATGGCTGGTAGCCCCCTGCTCGTCCTGGCTCCCACGTGCCTGTTCCAAGTGTGTCCATGTTGGAAGTGGTCACAGGTGGCCAGTGCTGGAACCTCCACCACTACCACCCAGATCTCCAGAGGGGAGAAGCTCTGGTAACATGGATCTGTGGGAAGTAGGTGGAGGGACTGTGCCTCCCTGTGGGTGGAGAATGAAGCTAAACATGAAGTGAGACAGAACAAAATCTTGGATAGTTTTTTTTAAGGGTGAAGGGAGGAGGGAGAAACAGTCCCCAAACAGAAACATGCAGAAGAGGAGAGGGTAGAGAAAACAGTAACTAGAAAATGCAATGGTTTAAGGAAAATGAGGGACAGGGAGGTAAAAATACAGATGTTGTGAATATGTGATGTAAACCAGAAAATAGATGTTTAAAAAAAAAATCTATTTTACAGGTTTTCTTAACACATGCTGAAGTTCATGGATAGGACATTAAAAACAGACATAATAAGAAAACCTCTAGTGATATTTTGCTTGTTTGATTTGGAAGTGACCCATCAGATACGTTAGCACACAGTGTCCTAAATGGTCACACCTGTGAGTTCATAGCAGAGAAACATTAATTACTTAAGGTCTGACTAAATCTCTTCCTAATTACTTGGAAAGTATGTGGATAATTCTCCACTCACTTAAGGTACAAATGATGTTCTGTATGATGAGCACATGAAACAGACCTGTAGCATGACTGTGTGTCTGTGACATCAGGTGTGTGTATTATCTGCTGTGACACATGAAACTGCCTGCTGAGTGGGTTCCTAAAACTAACTGTGGGAAGAGAGGTCATTCTGCCACTGGCAATGCTTTCTACAGCATTTCTACAAACCTGGTAACAAAGTTAATGTCAGGAGTCTAAACCAGTTTTTTTGCAATGCTGTTACCTTCCGAGGAGACATTAGGAAGAATTATTGAAACAGATCCCTGGATCAGTAGGGATTTCACAACTACCTTACTAGAATCCTTTATTAAATTTATATTCCTGGCTACAGCTTTACAATTTTTTTGGTTTGGGTTTTTTTTTTGTTGTTTTTTTGTTTTGTTTTGTTTTTTTGTTTGTTTTTTGGGGTTTTTTTGGGTTTTTTTTGGTTTTTGTTTTTTTTTTTTTGGTTTTTTTTTTTTAGATGTAGTAGTGAGAATTAATAAATCAGATCTCTTAAGAAATGGTTATTTCACAATCACTTACTAATGCTGCTGTCAGGAATGTAAATAAATGAAGTTGTGCAAAGAATGGTGTCAGTGTTAGGGGATAACCAAGTACCAATTTCACTGAACAAGAATAGAAGTTTAGTAAGAAGGAGGTAAACAGAAACCAGCTTAGACACAGGACTTTTCTGTGCTCTGCCTTTGGCAACAGAAGCAGGAAAAGTGTTTCAAAAAGCTCTCTGGAATAGTGTCAGAGTGGTGAAAATGCTGGCTTCCCTGAGGAACCAAAGCCTTAGGTAGTTGGGGGAACTGAAGAATAATTCATTCTGTTAGCTTATCTATTTTGAACTGATTGCAGTATCTAACTCCCTTTGCTTCCTGATAAAATTAATTGGTTGGTGTTTTGTTAAACCTGATCTGGGAGCTCAAGACTCGGAAGCAGCATAAACTGATGGAAATCTACCATGCAACCAGCCTCTCCTTTGATCCAGCTGTGCTGTAGCATCCACTTGAAAAATACCAAATACATCAGCCAGACTCTTTCTTTTGACTTGAGATTAGGTCAGTCCCCTTTGGGAGGCAAGATCTAGTTTCACCTTGGCCAGCAAGGTACAAAATGGCCCTTGACCCAGGAAAAGCACCCTTCTTTCAGGACACTGCTTACGTATGTATTCAGTTCAGATGGGGAGGAGGGTATACATTTTTTCCACCCAAAGTTTAACCTGTCTGAGGTGATACTCAAGCTAAGGTGATAGACATCTAAAACCAAGATGTCATCCACATGTAGGGAATTAATATTAAATATCTGACATGGAAATATTTCAGGAAATGTAGTTTTGTATGCTGCTGTTTCACTATTAATTTTCAAAAATAGCAGGCATCCAGAAGCTCAGTGTATTATGGTAGTTTTTTCTTCAGTAGTGAAAACCAAGAGCATAAGTGACTGTCATTGGGTAAGAGAAGTACAGCACCTTGCTCTTATATTGCACTGAAGAATCCCATGCACCCAGACTTGCTCATCCTAGTTTTGCGAATCTCCACTGCTGCTGTGCCTAGTGACTTAAAGATCTACTTCCATAGGTTTGTGTGGGCTGTTACAACTTTTATTTTTCCTCCATCTCCTCTTCCTACATCAAATAAGTAAAAGAGCTATCTGAGTGGTTCCTAGGATTGTTATTTTTCACTACCACAAGTAATGATTAAGTGCTGAGTGTTGTTGTCTGCTAGGGAGGCTGGAGGCAGAGTGGTCAGATAAGACGGCATAACCAGTTCTCAGAGTGTACAATTGCAGCCTGGTGTTTGTTTTAAAATATTAATCTACCCTCAGATTGGAAAACCTGTTTTTTTATCTATTGTGGTGTCATGTTAGTACTATCAGACCTTTGTGGTTGCCAAAATAGGGCAGAAAAATGGTCTTGGAAGGTTTCCATGTGGATAATCCATCTTAAAGTATAAACATGCTAAGTAAAGAGCCATGATTTTTGAACTGAAAACCCTATCTTTGTGGGAGTAACTAGTGCATGAAAGGGCTGTCATTTACTGGAATACACGTGATATGGATACTTAAATCTGTTTTACTGGTACCTGTATGGGCTTTCTACACTGCTCTCTGTGGGATTTGCCTTCCATGATGGGGCTTTAAGCAATCTGGTCTAGGGGAAGATGTCCCTGCTCGTGACAGGGGGGGTTGGACTGCGCTGGTCTTTAAGGTCCCTTCCAGCCCAAACTGTTCCGTGATTCTGTGGCTCAGCCTGGTTTGAGTGCAGCAAGTTGCTCAATAGCAAGAGGACCTGTGCAAGGCCCATCCAGCTCCCTGGGCTTCTGCACAGGGTGTTGAAGACTTCTTTTCAAAGATCAGGGACATCAACTTATCCAAGCTCTGAGCCGTGCACCTGGAAGCATGACATTTGTCTATTTGTCTGTTTGCTGCTCGGCCCCAGGGTACTTGCTTTTATTTTGGAAACAGACCTTCCCCTGTGTTTTGCTCTGAGGACTAAGTAGCGCTGCCATCTCTAACAGCAAGAGCCGAACTGTGCAGGGCACTCCCAGGAAGGAGAGTATTCTGGAATGGTAAGAGTCACCTGCCAATGCACATGAAAACCTACAGGTATCTGTTTATGTTGTCCTCTTTTAGGGTAGGGACACTAGAGAAGGCTGAAGCCTGGGGGTTTTTTTTATAAGTTGTTGTGAGTCCTCCGAAGTCAGCTAACTTTCGCTAGTAATTGTGCTCACATAAGCATGATTTCCTTCTAACAACAGGCCAAAGATCTTCTGCAACAGCAGGAATTCTATGAATATTTCATGAGTAGCTTAAGTTAGAATTTTTAGGATTAAAAAGAGGAAACTGGGTCAAATGCACATGTTGTAAGCATCTAACTTCTTTAATGCTAGATTCATATATGTTGCATTTTGAAAGCTGCATTTTGTGGTGGCTTTTTTTGTGTGGTGGTGTGGTTTTTTTCATTTGACTATTTTATGGAACAATTACTTTTCCCTTTGGAATTTTGTGGGCCAAATCCCAGAAGACTCATGGAGTTTCACAGTGTGTCCGCTGACTTCAGGAGATGCTTTTCCAGCATGTGGTGTCTGAATTGTTGTTTTCAAATATTGTCACAAGCTGTAACTGCCAAAACCACTGCCAGTGCCCAGATAAATGCAGTAATAACCTGAAGCTCAGATTAAAGGAAAGGAAGGTTTCTTCCTTTGTAAAGATCAGTTGCATGGGAGAGATGGAGAATGTATTTACCACATCATGCTGTTATTGCAATGGTCTTACAAACAGAACTAATGAAATGCAAGAGAAAGGATCCTGATGACTGTTTTTTCAAATCTCTCTAACACCTGTAGGTGTGTTAGTGACTTCCTTGCATAACTTCAGTTCTGTTTTAGTTGTTCTAGCTCTCTCTTTGGTATTGTGTGCAATATTAGGCTTCATTTTACAAGAGATGATGAAACAGACGATGGAAAGAACCTCCCAGTGTATTACAAGTCTCTTTGGAGCTGTAAATAGTCAATTTGACTGTTCTCAATGTTTTCACACACAGTTTTACTCTCATGCCATAATTATCTGTAATGGTTAGTATCTTTTTTCTTCATATTTTCAGCCATGTAGACATTTTTAGATTTGGTGTATAAAATATATAAATGGCTAAGCTATAACAAGGCTCTTAATGGTCTTTGTGGTCTTTTTAAAATATGCATGGAAATAAAAAGTGTATAAATGTAATTGATTGCTTAGCATTATTGTGGTAAAGGGCATTTCTAAGTTTAATACTGTTGGGGGTTTTTTGTTACACAAAAATAAACCAGTGCAAGATGGACTGTCTGGTGTTTTTGCCAGAGCAAGTGCTGAGCAGTCAGTGCAACAGGAGCTTGGGAAGGGTAACCCAGTTAGTCCTGGTTGATGTCTCTGTGCCAGCCTAGTGCTCTCTGTCTCCTCTCAGTTGCCTTTGGAAGCTGTCATCTATCCTGTAGTTTTGTCCCAAATGGGTTTTAGGTATTTTAAGAAAACTGAGAATTACAGCATTGGACCTACATGATTATTACCCTCCCTTTTGCTGGCTCAAACTCAAAGCTGACATTATATTGTCTTATAAGGGCTTGAACTAACTGTTAGGGTTTGTCTTCCTCCTCCCTCTGAAATACCTCCACTGAGTAATAGCATGCAAATACAAAATATAAAACCAAAGAAATGGGTTTCTTTTTGGTTCATTTAGGCTTTTGTGCTTTAATTCCATGACAGATGTTTTCTTTTTAAGGCTATACTCCATCACAGAATGTGTTTTACCCAGAGTGACTGCTAGTGTCTACGTTGGGAGCTAAGGTGTCACTTTTAAGAAGGGCGGTATTTTTAATGACAAAGAGCAAAGTCCAAGAACAAGTGGACCCTGTTTCTGGGTTTCTTTAACTGGAATTGGATTGCTTTACCTACAGGTTTTTTGGCTGACTGGCTTCTTTCTCTGCTTTTTATCATAACATTGGGGGTTTACAGCAATTAGGTCACTACTCATTCACTACTCATGAAGTTATTTCAAACCAGCTTTTGCTCAGTAAAGATCAGGTTTGGGTTTTGTTATTAAATGTTGAATACTGCCTCTTCATTAGGAGGAATTTCCACTTATCCTGGGAATTAATTCTGGGTTTATTTGGAATTAAATTACAGTGGATTTGTTTGGTTGGGGTTTTTTATCAACATCTTCTTCTTTTCCCACTGTTCAGCTGTGAGGTCTGGCTGGCTGCCCCCGCCACCACCTGCACTGCCCCCTCGACCATCTGTATCTCAGGTATGGACAAAGCTTTAGTTCTTTGCTGTGTGTTATTTGTTTATTTATGTTACTATCACAGTGGTTAGCACAAGTTGGCTTGGACACAGCAGCTGTTCTTGCTTCCAAGTTCAAAAACTCGGCAGTTTGCAGTTCCATGTCCTCCTTCATTGGTCTGTCTGGCCAGCGTGTTGCAGTGTCAAATTACAGACTAATTAAACCTCTTTGCAGTGGAGCTGACATGCATCCACTAGACCTAACTGTAAATTAAAGGCTAGCAAAGCTAGTCTGTTAAAAAGGGTTTCATGCCTGAAGGCATGGGCTTGATACCTGCTATTGCTATTTGCTTCTTGGGCTTCAAATGCACTGAGGGCATCTGCTAAGGGAGCCATGGCACAGAAGAGTGCATTGCACCCATTTTAAACCCATTGCACCATGGGTTTAAAAAAAATAATGCTGAAAGGAAGAGAATGCCATGTCAGTTATGTTTTAAAGTTTCAGACCATTAGTGGTGTGCTTTTATTTTGCATTTTGGGTAAGTTTTTGGGTTTTGTTTTTTAGAGCATCACACAACTGCAGCACAGCACAAATTGACAAAATCATTCATGTCTGCATCCAGATAATTGTTCATGTTTCAGGAAATGATGGAGGATCGTCATCTTTTTCTTTCTGTGTTGTTGGCTGTGTTAAGTCTTAGGCAGCAATATGCTTCATATAATACTCCTTTAGATGAAGTGTATAATAGGAACAAATCCACAGGGGAGCTGACAGCCCTTACATACAAAAAGCTGGTGAGATACCTTCCTTGGGCCAGAATGGTCATCACTTGAGTTTTGGATCTACCCTTAAGAGTGTGCTGTTGAACATGTCTTACTGCACAGTGCTTATGATAGAAATGTTTAGAGGCCTGTTGCTACCCCCAGCTCCACCAGCAGCTTGTTGTGCTCTTCCTCCCCCCAGCCCTTGTTAGCACTGAGTGCAGTTTTCTGCCTTGAGGACTGTAAAACACTTGTTTGAGCTGGCATGTTTCCCCAGTCAGGATGCCATTAACCATGCTGCTAACAGCACACACCCCTTAGTGCATCCATCATGTTCGTGCTTTTTCTGACACTCCCCAGAGAGCAGCATTTCCCTCTGGCTTCCCCAGATGCCACAGCACAGCCCCCTACCTCCCAATCCCAGATCCCACAGCACAGCTCCCTACTTCCCAGCCGTGTGCCTGCAGCAGTTGCTGCTGCAACCCACGCCAGCCCTCCTGCTGCTGCTCCAGCTTCCCACAGTGCAAGCCTTCTTGCTGCCATTGGGAAAAGCACTAACTGCAACAAATCCTGCTCTCAGAGAACAAAACCATTGGTTTCAAGCAAGGTTCTGTTAATTGTCCGTTCTCTTGTCCTGTCATCAAGTTGTATCTCCTTAGCAGGGGAGTGACAACTTGATTTGTTTATGCATGTCCAGCAGCTTCCTAACCAAATACTGAACCAAGTGCTCACCCTACACTGGGACATGCAGAATACAGGGCATTTCTAAAATGATAAACACAAGAAGATTCTCATGTGAAATTTTTGATCCAGTCCTCTCAATTACAAAGGTCTGGTTTCTAAAAGCAAAAAAAAAAAAAAGTGGTTTCTGTGTCTGCTCAGTAATGAATATACAGCTGATGCTTTGCTAACATGCATCACTTATGTTTACTTAATTTATTTCTGATTATATTTAAAGATATTGAATCAAATGTTAAAATACTATTGTTCTCATGTCTCTCAAAACTGTATATAAAACCAGTTCTTAAAAACATAATAAAGTTTATGCTCATCACACTGTTTATTTTTTTATCCAAGCATGCCTTTCTGTGATAAAGGTAACAGACAGTAGGGAAGTACGTGTGATGGGGTCATAATTCAGCTGAGCTGACCTTTGCAAGTAGCATGGAAGCAATAGTGAGCATATGGATTATGGTAGTCCAGTGGGGCCCTTGATTTAAAGAGCACAGAGAAGCTGGAAGAAGGGATCTGCTTTCAAAGCTGAGACAGGATCAAGAACTGAAGAAAAGTCATGAGGCTGAAGTTGCATATTCAGCTTTTTCTTGTTTCAAGATTTACCAAACTCGTCTTAAATTTCTGTTTTAACTTATTTTTCGACAATGTTATTGAAAATCATTCTTTGGTTCATTTTGCTGTATGCCTGCAGTGAAGCGCTGTTAATGACAAATGTAGCTTGGAAGTGAAGCAAACCCTGCATATTTCAGGTGGCTGTGCACCTTATAAGTATTCTCATGATATGCTTATTTTGGCTCAGCTTTGGAAATTAGTTGATGGAGGAGAAGGAAATAATTTCTTTCTGAGGACTATGGTTTTCTGTGGATGACTGAGAAGCAGCTTGAATCAGCTTGCTCTTTAGAATGAGATTAAAGGGCTCATGGGATGTAAAGACCAAAGTGCATAAAAGAGAGGTACCAAGGGGTAGGTGTTACATTTCAGTGGAGCAGAAGTCCTCCTATGAGCTTAATCAATAGGAGTATAGAAATGGCACCTTGACTTTGGTTCTGTGTTGCAGTGTTTTTTAGTAGAATGTAGTTCAGCCTTTCGGAAAATGTTATTTTTCCTGTCAGAATCTCCAAGGTAATCAACCTTGGTGGTTATTGAATCACTGGTTATTCAGAGCATGCCAAACATCTTTGCTCATATCGCAGACTTTCTAAATTATGTCCACGTCCAACTCTGCTTCCATAGTCCAGGCAGTTGAATTTCAAGGGACAAGGACTGTATCACTGGCTGAGCAGAGCACAAGGTGATACTTAGAGCTGATACTGTTGTGGCCTTGACTTCACAGCTCAGGGGATGCACAGGCTTACTGTGGCAGGCTCAGATCTTGGGATGCTGTGAGGACCTGGCCAGTTTATGACAAATAGCAGCAGAGCTGGCTTCTCTGCTCAGCTTGCTGCTGCCAGCCCATGCTGTTCCACACCTCTGCTGGACAGACACCTTTGCAGATGGTGGCTGCATCTCCTTTTACTTCTACAACAGCTTTTGGAGTTGGTGGATTTAGCTCTTTTTTCTTGATGGCCTCTAAAAGGCTATGGTAGCTCCTTCTCAGGATGTCTCCGTTGCCAAAGTCAGCATTTTATTGACTTTGTATCAGTCCATAAGCTGTACTTGAGATTTCCTCAGAGCTTTCACCAGACACTTTTCTGATGCAGTGATGCTTTTATCTGAGGTCCCTATGGTGACTGTTAGTAAACTTAATAAAGAAAGATGGATGAAATGTCAGTTTAAATTGTGTGGACACACCATTATCTTCAATTTGTGATCTTTCAACCCAAATTCCAGCCCATACCTCTCTGCACTGCAAGCCATTTTGAATTTATATTTACAGTAAGACATTGTGAATTGCAGTATGAAATCTTTTATTAGATTCATCAATTCATATTGCTTTCCTCTTAAAAAAATAAGTAATTCAAGTTTTGCCTAAATTCCATAATGAGTGCTTTGAAAGATTATGTATGGAAAAACTCTTATACATAGATGAGAGGGTTTTTTCTGGATATGTTATTTCGAAGTGTTTTCCTTTTGTGCCTAAGCCTGTGTGTAACTTCACTGACACCTTCTGTGATCTCTAGTAGCACATTTCACATCTAGCAAGTCTGCAGTAGCTTCTTGGATTTAAGGATAATTTTCTCCGTATCAGTTTCCCAACTTTTTTGACCATAAATATTTAATATACTACAAGCTGTTGTAGACTTAGGATACTAGCAGTGCCTTACCTCTGCTTATTTCCCATGGCATGCTGTAGTATATAGAACAGATAACCTGTAGCTTTTGGAAATACCTACTGTGTTTTTTTTCTGGGCTTTTAGAGAATGGGATGCAGTGGCTTGGGTAGGTCTTCCTCATCCTGTGTTCCTAACTTGACAGTAAACTTGAGTCATCAAGGAGGAATGGCGTTAAGGTGGCCCCAAAACTTCTTCGTGGATCCAAGGCTGTACAGAGAAAATTTGTGTAACATGGAGGTGCAAGAATCACAGCAGGAAGGCAATAGCTATGCAGCTGATTTGCGGTGACACAGATTTCAGATAGAAAAAAACTTTGGGTACTCATGAATAACGTTCCACTGGAGCCAAACATGTATGCATGTCTTGTATAAGCCCCTGTTGTTATTTTTTTAATGGAAAACAAAATAATACTTTATTACTGTTGGCTTTTAAGCCTACAGAAGTCATTTACCACAGCTGCTTTCTCTGGGAGATTTAGTAACATTTATGGTAATAGGAATTATGGATGAACACTGAAGAACAAATATAACTTTAGGATTTTATCCAACATCAGCTAATTATCTGCAACATTGCCCAATTATATCAACATCCCTTTATTTAAATTACTGCATTTCAGTACCTTCCTGTCCAGTAGTGAAGATGAATCTTCAATCCTGCCTGTGCTGTATAAGGGAATTTGAAAACAGTGGGCCTGGAAGAAAACTCTGTGTATCTTGGCTGAAAAAACTGATGTTCCTGATCTCTTTTCCCAGAGTCACAACTTTAAGCCTGTTGGTTTTGTAAATTCACACTGGTTTGTGCTGCACTTTTCTTTCTGGAAACCTTGGGATGGGTTTTTCCCACTGATTCCATGCTGGCAGTTTTGGCTGGCACTGAAAAAATTGAGTGAAGGCAAAGCATTCAAGTGAAGTAGAGTAGGTAGGCAGCTGTTAACATTATCAAATTGAAGTACCCTGAGTCCAGTGCAACTCTGAAGATTAAAATCTCACTGGGTTATATGAGCTCAGAATTTGGCTGTCAGTTTAGTAACCATTGTTACCATTAGATGTTACTGATTTGGTGAAATGCTGAAAATGAAGCACTCTGAGGGATGATGGGTGGGTCACCCTGCCCAGTTACAGCACCTGGTGGTGTTGGAAAGCAAAGATGTTATTCTTTTTAGCATATTGAATGTTCTGCTCTCCAAATGTTACTTGATACTTCATAACTCCTTGAAGCTTTTTGGCCATTCATCATGCAGAATTGCAAGGGAAAACTGGGACCCAGCTCAAGAAGTTGTCTCTATTAACATGCCTCCATGTTCTGCCAAGTCCATGGAGAGCCACAAATGTGGGGTATGCTCAGGCTGCGTTTGTAACCATCAATTACACGCGCCCATGCTGAGGCCAGGAGGTGGGGAAGGACGTCCATCTGTCCTGCTGAGACCTCTGGGCCTCCAGAGCAGCATAGCCATGTGCAGGCTCCGTGTTGGGAGGTGGTCCAGGCATCCCCCCCACACCAGCATCTTTGGCTAAAGCAGAGATACGTGGAGGATGAGGTTGGGCTTGCTTACAAGGTTGTTTGGAGAAAATACTCAGATATTCCTTTATTCTGTAAAATTACATGAGGAATTTCAAGTGCTGGCAGGATACCTGGAATTTTACAGGAAGGAAGTTTTCTGTTACATAAATAAAAATTACCCCCCTTTTACCTCCCCCTCCAGAAAGTGAAGATTTTGCTTTTGGTACCCTGCAATTTTATACATGATGGTACTCTATCAAACAACTATTTTACATTAAATGAAAGCAACACTTTTTTAGCTTGCATTTACAACTACTGTGCAAGGAAGGGTTGAGGGTTTTTTGATCATCTCCACAGTTTTGGCTGCAGAATAACTTATGTTGTATAAGCTGTGCAATAGGTACTGAAGAAGCCTGTAACAGTAATGAAACTGAAAGTCTTCTATAACATGAAAGATTTTGCCATCTGCCACTTTAATATAATACAAATGGATTATCTTCCTCTCATGAAAATTATATATTAAATCTAAGACACCCAGACAAAATAAATTACAGTTTAAGAAGTGGTGGAAAGTAGCACAGTTAAAATTGAATTTGAGGAGTAGTTGATGGATGCTGTAAAATCCTTTCTAAAGAGGTTTCTGGAAGAGTGGAAGAAGGCGAGTATCTTAATTAAAATGTGTTGTAACAAATTTTTAATTTGGCTTCACATTTATCATAACAACAAAATAAGAAGCTAAGAGCCCAGTGCCTGTATCTCTAGTGGAATGCACATATGCCTTTCTAGCTTACGTTAATCTGGTTTTGTGGAAGTTGAAGTATTAAAACAGATTGTTAATGCTTCCATCTGGGTCCTATTCTTTCCTTGTGAATGAGCTGAACATTGCAGCAATTTGTTTGTATTTACTGCCTTTCTCCTCAACCTTATCACCAGCCCTCAGATAACTCCGGGAAAGAAAAAGCTTATCAAAACTTCAGGGCTGCACAGTGCTGAGAAAGCAGGCAGCACACTAAGACCCTGGCAGCTTGTTGCATTTGCAACCCTGTGGGGTTTTTTTCTGTCTTACCATTTTCAGTTTTTCTAATAAGCAATAAAAAGAATTGATGATTCTGGGTGGGATGGAGGAGACTCACAGAAACTGGAATTGAGATGTCTCGACTTCCCAGAAATTTGCTTTAAGCACAGAAATATGAGTGTTTAGAAGGGAGCAAAATACCTCTTAAATGAACTTACGTAAAGATGATAGAAGATTGCAATGGGCACATGCAGAGTGTTAAGCATATTTAATATCCTACTTTTCCTTACAGATAAGCTGTTCTCAATACTTTTTTTTTGCAAAGCTAAGGAGTGGCACTATACAGGTAATGATTATGGGCTACTCCAGTGAATGCACAGAGATAATTTCATTTCTGTGAGTAGTACCAGTGACTACAATGGGTCTATTTCCATGTGTAAAGTTAGCCTGGAGCATAAGTGTGGGCGAAATTGAATTGTGGGAATGATTGAATATATATACTTCACCTCTTGCAAAAAGGCTATCAGGTAACAGAAATATGAAAGCTTGGTGTAGATCTTCCAGAATGGAAGATCAGTTATGGATTGTCTTGAAAAGTGGGTGTGAAATTTACATATAATCCAGCATTGCAAAGCAAAAGAACTGGAAATGTAAGTGAAGAACCAGTTAAGATATTGTGTTCTCTTATGGTTATGAAAATCTTCCATCCGAGGCTGTCGAAACACTCAGTGCTCAAGTAAGAGTTACATATTCTTTTAGAAAGGTACTGGTAAGTATCGTCACATGGAGCAGTGAGGAGATTATCAATGGCTGGTTAGGGATCATGTGATGAAATAATGAGCATTTGCAACTCCTAATACTCTCCTTAATGGTGAGGAACTTTTTGTCCTAATGCTCAGTGTTGGCCATAGGCTGCAGGTTGGGCTCTGTCTGTGGCCATTGCACAGAAACTTTTTGGGCCAGTTTGACCTTCTGCCAGGAAGAATGAGAAGGGTATGGGTATTCCTAGAAAATTTGAGGCTGTGCTGACAAAACAGGAGATACTGTCTGTTAATAATTGGACTGGTTAGACAGTTCTAAAGTGGTTCTCTGCAAAGAGAATCTCTTCAGAAGATTTGGAATAGGACACTCTCATGCTCTTTTCTGTGGTCACTTACCCTGCTTCCCAAAATCAAGATACCATTAGGCCTGGTCTGCAGACTCTGCGCTGCTGATAGTGCAGATGACCAGGGTATTCTTTGCCCATCTCCTGTAATCCTGGGTGTGTTAGCAGCCATACCAGGCAGCACAGCAGCATTCCCAATGTCAGTAGTTTACTCTGTTCTGAGGATGTGAGACACCTCCAGAAAAGCACTTCTACACTACCATAAATAGAGTTTCCTTTGGAAGACCATACTGCATAATGTATAATTAATAAACCAATGGTGAAGAATTTAAATGCAAATATAATTGTGCCAAGATGTGTGAAAATTTTAAGACATTTCTGTGGTTGGAGGGAGGTAGTTTATTGCCACGTTTCTGAATGAGTTGCCTGCAGACTATGCTAAGCATGGCATTAAAATGATGAAGAACTAAAGGGAACTCACCTCAGCTGCTCCTGAAGGATCTCCTTTTCCTTGTACTCCACTATAGGACCAGAGGACTGTTGAGCCAGGCTCTCTCTGCCCAATACCAGAAAGCTATACTGACTTCCACCCCACGTCCAAATCAGTGAAGGGAAGGAAATCTGCAAAGAATCCCTCTGCCAAAAGAAAAAGCAGGAGTTATTTTTCCTTTAAAAGCTATGTGGGGAGACATCAACTTGCAGATGTGTTCGTAAAGCCTCTCGGAGAGGACTTTGTTGGTTGGCTGCACCAGCAAACCTTTGCATGGATGCATGATGCATATGCCAAGCACTCAGAAATGGCCTGTCCCACGTGCCACTAGGTGGCAGCTTAGGGACATGGCAGTCACTTGGTTTTATTGGTCGTGCAGGAGCTGCAACACCAGAACTAGGGTGGTTTTTTGGTTTGTTGTTTTTTTGGTTGTTTTTTTTTTTTTTTTTTGGGGGGGGGGGGGGGGCAGATGTAGCTATTTCTTTATTTTTACCAGCCCCTGCACTGCTGGCTGCCGAATTTTGCCATCCTCATGTCCCGGCAGCAGGGAGACATGGCCAGCCCAGTGACCCAGCCTCAGCCAGCGGGTACCACAGCCCTGAGCATGGGCTGCAGGCTGTGCCTGACAGACACATCACAACACTCAGCTTGCAAAAAATGTGTCTTGCTCTCACAGATTGTGAAATCTCACCCTTTTTGACATTACCACCACAATTTATATTTGCTTTCACCAGAACACAAGGTTTACCCTTTTTTTCCCTTTTCAGTTCCCTTTGGTTTAAAACAGTATTCTCCTGCAATGAGACCAATTAAAAAAAAAAAGAAAGAAAGAAAGGAAGGAAAAAAGAGAGGGTGGTTCTGCAAAAGTTTGGGTTCCATTTTAAAAAAAAAATTTTCTTTCTACTCTAGACCCCTTATCTGACCGTGATTTCAATTTTTCTGGTTTTTTGAAACTGACATCATAGAATACCAATCCGTTCAGTTACTTCTACACTGTTTGAACACACTGGTTCTTCAAAAGCTGCATTTTTTTATCTATACAAAAATAACGTGGAGTTGGTCAGGGTTTTTTTTTCCTCTCCATTCTGTGGAATAAGTGAATATATTTTTGCTTTTGATGCAAGGTTTAGCGTAGGCTCAAAAAAGAGTGTGAGCCCCAGAAACTGCCTGCCTGGCCAGGTTAAGGCAGGTATCTAGTGCTCCCTGTCCAGGAAACGTCATTAAGACCTTTCTCTCCTGTATCCTGGCACTGCTCTGTGTTGTGCAGCAAAGCTGTGCCATGAGGACTTCATAGTGTGTGTATTACATGTCTCTCTGAAGGGCTGGGTTTATTCTTGCTGTCCCTAAATGAATGAATGGGTTGTCAAATTGATGTGGCCCAAACTTACTGTGTGGTTCTGTTCAATATTTGAGTTTTGCCATCTCCCAGTCATTCATGAAACCCTTGTGGAGTTTGCCAGGCTACTGTTAGCTCTCCTTAGAGTCTTCATTTCTTTCAAATATATAAAAAGTGGTTCTAGAAATCAGGGAGGTTATGGGCTATTCAGCTTGCTGATAAAGAAATGTTCTGTTGCATTCAATGGACTTTTAAAGGTCTTTGATTTTTATAGACACACAAAAAAAGATTGCTTTTTTCCATTTCACTCTATTTGACCAGAAATCTACATTTACAGAGGAAGCCCTTCAATATACAAAAAGCTTTTCAAAATTCAAATGTTAGCATCCAATAGTTATTAAAATTTAAAAAAAATTAAGATATTAATATTCAAATACTGGAAAGATTACAGTGTGAGGGGTTCTTTGGGGGGTTTTTAGCCATCAGGTAATAGTACAGATGTAGCACACTTAAAAAAGGGTGGGAGAGAAATCTTGTCAGTTTTTCCTCCCTCCTGAGGAATTTCACATGCATTTAAAAAAAATTTATTTCAAGACTTCCTCCTCTGTGCACATGTTTGATACAGTATGGTTGGAGAAGAGCAGTACCACAGAACCACATTTCCCCTGCACCTTTCTCTACAGCTCTTATTGTGTCTATTGCGGAAAAAATGAAAATGGTATGGAAAAGTTCCTCCTTTTTAAAGATACCAAATTCTGTGCTTTCTGTTGTTTTTATTTAACTTTGAGTTAAGCCCTTGGAAACTTGTGACTGCTGCAGAGCTTGGTGGGCCTATGCAGAAGCCTCTTGGCAACAGTGAGTTAGGTTCTTCGGTGTGCAACAAATTATTATTATTATGGCTAAAATCCTGGCCCCTTAAAAGTTTGAGGTTTGCTTTGGACTTGGTTTTAAGCACAGGCTTTCACCTGTGTAGAAACAAGCCTGTTTGAGGAAGGAGCAGGATGGCAGATGGCCCTTCCTGCCTGTGGACCATTGCCAGCCTGGGTCCAACTTGGCAGAAGCTGGGAAAGAGGAGAAGAGGCTGTCTGTCAGTGCCAAGTGCCCTCAGCCTCCTGCTCCTGCCTGCCTTCCCCATCTTGGAGAGCCAGTCCTTACCTTCTGGACAGACAACAGCCACACCATGTTTATAATAACCATGTTTGCTGCTGTGCACCTGGGGACAGGCAGCTCTGAATCCTGCTGCCCTCCCCAGTGCTGTGCCCTGTCCTGGTGGAGGAAATCAAAAGGTACAGAAAGCTTTCATGAGAGGCATAGCAAGGGATTAACCCTCTATTTTAATTTGCTTCTCGGTCAGATATGTTGGGAATCAGGTGTTTTGTTTCACAGATGTGTAGATCTGGGTGGTGAGTGTTCAGCTGGGTTTCTGTTTGAAATGTGAGAAGGGAGGAAGACTTGTCTGCTTTTTTATGACTTGTGTTTTCAGTAACTTTGCTGGAATTTTTGATATGATTTAGGCTTTGTCACTCCAGCCTCGCAAACTTCAAAGACAGAAGCTCACTCCTATGAATTTTCATCAGTTTCAGGTGATAATAAGGTGACAGGGCATATCCAAGATCTTTCTAGCTTTTTTCCACACTCTTAGTTTTTATCTGAGTATTTAGGCCATAATGGTAATTCTAGAAGAAATTCTGGGTACTAGATTGTTTACATTCAGAGACATGGTTCCTAATGCTTCATTAAAAAACTTTTCTCCTGTTTTCCCAGCACAATAAAATGCAAGAATATGGTTTCATTAAAAATCTGCAAAAGACATATGTCATCCACTCAGCTGTCACTCTATATCTCCATTTTCCCTACTGTTGAATTGTTAAAGTAACTTTCCTTTTGTGCGTAACATTTCCTTTCATTGACTTTATTGTATGTGACTGCTAGTCATTTTCAGGGTGTAGCAATGACTGATTTGTTGTTGCAGACAGAGCAACCATCTGAGGTTGAATTACATCCTCAGATGAACAGACCCCCATCCCAGGCAGAAGAAAACAGTTCAGCAAAAAAGGTGAGATCTGCACACGTTGTACCATTATGGAGTGACTTGCCTTCATCAACAAATGCAGTTGTTTAAAGTTTAAAAGCAATTAAACAGAGGGTTAGGATTATGTTTTTACATGTTTACCTGCTCTGGAGGTCAAGATGCTGAAGAGAACTGTGACATCAGTTGTGTGACATCAGCTGAGATAAATCGTTAAGAAACCTCTTAGAACATACACGTTGATGCTTTGAGAGAGGCAGCTTGCCATTTATTTCAAATCAGTAGGGGCTTGTGGAGCCATAGAGAAAACAAAAAAGGGTTTTACTGTACTCAACACCTGTCTCGGTGGAGTTCCTCCAAATTGTGATGCACTTCTTGGTCTCAGTTGCTGAGGATTTGATTTTGATGTATACACACCTGTTTGCTAGAGATCAGGATCTGCCACTAAATGTCCACAGACTGGGAGAGATTTGTTCAAGATGTGCAGTTTCTAATATGTTTTTGTACAAACCTACCATTTGTATAAAGTAAGCACTGAAATTAAAATGGCACACTTGAAAGGGCCTTGCTTAGGGATGGAGTGGCCTTAGCAGTGGCTGTGAGCATTTTTCCTCTCCTGGTCATGCTATGACCACCTCCTTCCACCAGACCCAACCAGAACAGGTTTGGATAGGGGGCAAATACAGGTCCTCCCCACTCTGGCCCCTCCTGCAGCCAGAGAGCACCTGCAAGACATTTACTCAGCCCAGCCAAGAACTTTTGGCAGGTGCTGAATGGAGTAGGTACCTTGCCCCGGGAGCATCATCACACTTCTTACTGTAACGGGGCACAGACAAACATCCAGTGTCATCATTTTCTGTATGTGACAGGGCTTTCTGGGCAGTGGCCTTGCTCTGCTTGGGCTCATGATATGCTACTTCTAGCCTGGCCCTGCTTCTTCTTTGCTCTGCTTTGTAGCCCTGCTGGGGAAATGAAATCCTTGTGGTCCACCTACTTCATGCTCACCCTCATCCCACCTGGTTCCCTAAAAAGCAGCAAAGCCTCAGGCTGTGGGGTGTGGGAGGCAGGTGGTTGATGCAGTGCTGACCCACCTTCCAAAGCCTGGTGCAGGAGCAGCCAGCCAAAGAGCCCCTGCAGAGGGATCTGCTTTTAGGAATTGGACCATTGCTTATAGCATTGTGTTTGAAAGGGAAGAGGGGTTTATCCTGTGGATTTGGTAGGGTTTGGGCAGTTTAAGGTAGACTGGGATTGTGTGTTTGGCATTATAGTTGTGGAAGGCATATGCAGGTTCCTCCCTTGCTGTACATGGTGTGTTTGCAGGGAGCTGTGCCTGTGCAGAGGATTTCAGAGCATGGCATTACCAGAGATCTGTGCAGTCATGATGTGCTGACATCCTGACCAGAATATCTGATAGTATTTTTAGATTTTTTTTTGCAGTAATTACAGAACTGTTTTTTAATGTTTAAACCTTTTTCCTTATAATTAAAATTCTTTTAAAAATTGCAACCCTTCTAATGTGAAAGATTGATGGTCTTATATCAGTTACATTTTGTATCACTTGTACTAGTCTCTTCTCGTGAGTCAGGCTGCTTACTACAGCATTGAGTTTTATCCTTGTAATTCCTTTGTCATTATATGTTTCCCCATTAATTTTTTTCTTATTTTATTAACATTTGGCCAAAACACAGTAGTGAAGATAATCTAGCCCAGTAAAATGTATGATAGTGAAATTTGGTCTTTGGTTTTGTCTGTGATGCTGAAAAAACCTTTCTCAAGTCAATTCAACTTTTTGAGTCCTAACTTTCTCATTTATGAAATGAGGCAGTAGTAGTTACATCTCTTGTAAAACAAACCTAATAATAAAATACACTGAGGAGGATACATTTATATTTATAATTTCAATCAGCTGTAAGGTGGTAAAACTACTTCTCATTGCAAAAGAAAGGCTGTCTTAATTTATAATAATGAAAACACCACGGAAATCATAAAAATCCAAGGCTCTGCTTTGCCTGGAAAACCCAGACTATTTCTTTGATGTAACTTATCAAGAGAAATAGCTGGCCTTCTATACTTCCAGCATGTTAATTTTGCATGGATAATTTCATGTATTTTTATTTCAAAACTATATTCATTGTTGCTTCATGTAAGAGAGGAGGGGAGAAGGGAGAGGCTCCATGCCAGACGTGTGAGGCAGTAAGTTGGGATGCAAGTGATTGATTATTGATTCTTTCTGACTGAGCATAGTCAAAAATAAATCTTGCTTTGTTTTTAATGCTTTTGGGTCAACTGGGGGCTAGTACATGTATTTATACCCCCTCCCTCCACCCAATGCACACTAAGTTATACAACCCAGTTCTGATGAGCCTGTCATCCAGATGAAGGCAAAACACCCTTTCATTCATGAAGGGATTGCAGGAGTTGTTGTTCCTTTTTCAAAGTCAGAAACCTTAGAGGCTATTACCAAATTTGAATTGTGCTCTGTACCTCTTTAAATTATGAAATCTTAACTAGCTGTCAGCAATTTATGTGTCACAAGTATTCTCCAGCCTAATGATGGGACGCATATGGCCTGACTTAACATTGCTGTGCTTTTTCCTTTCAGGAGGTTGTTCTTGCTCAGCCACCCTCCAAACCTGCCCGCAGGAAGCTCCGGACGGAGGTGCAAGGGCTGGAGACCCCCGAGCTTTCTCCCACTATAAATGTGACTTCTTCCCTGCCAGCAGTCAAGCCTCACCTCCCAGTCCAAAAGTAAAAACCTGACCCAAGCATGCCAAACTGCAACATGAGATCTGATGTAGCAGGGTTTGCTCTTTGCGTAGCTCTGTGCTTAATAGTTCTGTTTCTGAGAATGCTTCACAAGATACAGGTCTCTGAAATCTTCCTCAGTCTTCTCAAAGGCAGACTAAGCCTGTAGTGACTGTCAGTAGTATTTAGAGGTAGATAGAGGTAGATAACCTCTTCAAAGGTGTCCTACCTCTCTACCTGGTAGACACAGCTGAAGAGCAAGCCTAGCTGTTCAACCATCTCCAACACCAACTTCTCTAACACAACTCCTTTTATATGTGAAGGTGTATGTTTCTGCCTTGCATGTATCTTCTGGAATTTTGCTCCTTCACGTGGACAGATATGACCAAATAAATGCCCAGGAAGCTGAGTCATGAAATGCTTGATGTTGGTCATGTCCTTGTGATATTTCTTCATTGCAAGGCATGTTGGAAACGGGCTTGCCACTGGTGTGAGTTGAGCCACAGACCACTTGTGGTCCATCCGATAATGGCCAAACCCAACATGTGTTACTTGCTCTCATAAACACAGCTGTTGAAGCTGTCAGCAACAAAGACTTGTAGGAATTTCACTCTATGTGTATTTAATAGTGGTGGAGAAGGGGCTGTAGAAATGGTAAGTGAAGGCACTTGAAACCCTATTGGGTCTGTGCCTCTCCCTCAGTTGAAGCACTGTGCAAACATCATATCCCACCATCACCTTGGGCCTTGCAAAGACATCTGGTTGTCTGAAACAAAATCAAGCTGCCCAAATCAATTGAGTGTTTCTTGGCAAACTGCTTATCAGTAAACTGAATCGGTGCTGCATAATTGGAGATTAGAATAAGTAATAAGACTCCTAGGATGCTCTTAAAGTACTATTTTGTGCTTTGGGAGTGCATATTCCATAGTGGTTCAAAGATGTTTGTTAACATCTCAATCCTGTCTTGTCTATATCTTTCCTAAAATGTTAAAATGACCACAGAGCTATATAGCCCTGCTTTTATTTTTTTTTCCTATCATTTATTACTTTATAGCCTATGGATAGTAGTTTGCAGCAAAATAGTGAAGCAGAAAACTGATAGTTCACTGGAAGATAACAGCATAAGTCCTGTTGCTGTGCTGTGAGAAAGAGTCTATTGCAAAAATCAGTGCCATCAGCTCTGTTAAGAGAGAAGAGCTAATGGGGACTGTGTGCCACTGGACCATATTTAAATAGGGTATCTGTTTTAGATCACATCTGGCATTAAAGAGCTCTTGTTTACTCATGTAAAACTTTAAAATAATCTATTTGGAAAGGGGCTTGGATATTCAGTCAGTATTTTTTGTATTTTCTTTCTTTTTTGCTGTTATCTCTCTTGCTTTGAATAGGTTGGTCCTTATGTACAGCTGTCTCTTTTTATACCTGTTGGCATAGATGTCATTTCCTCCAGACCAGTTACTACAGGCTATAAAGTAATAAAAATTCTTAATTAATAAAATAAGTTCTTAAAATAAAAAAGATACATCCTTTATTTTATCAGCAAAAGACATGAGGGAGGTCCATCAGTCATCTTCCTGTCTGTGATGTCAGATGGTTTTGGTGGAAATGACTGCTTTGAATAAAAGAAGTATTAAATTTTGAAGTAAAGAAACATCAGAAGCAGCAAAAATCTGAGACAGCATTTTCATGCCAATGTCCTTTCTTTCTGTATAGAATGATTTTTGTATTTTCTGTTAACCACTCCTGACTCTAAACTCTACAAATGTCTGAAAACAGCTAATGCAAAGATGCTGCAATAAGCACAGCTATGCAGGGATCATTCTTAAGCTCCATGAGAATGCAGTGATTTTGAAATTGAGACAGCCTAAAGTATTTCTGTCATTCAGGTTAACAAGTTTCAAACACTCCACCTGATTCAGCCGTCTCATTTCAGTGTTACATTCTTCTTCTCTTAAATCTGTAGTTTGTACCTTGTCTTTGAAGCCTTGTCCAGGGTGCAGAGAATTATGCAAAATGGGTGGGTGCTCTTCTGGCATCAGCCAGTGTCGAGGCTCTTAATTGAAATGTTTTGTATTTATCTGTCTGGCAGACAGTCTTCCAAGCAGAAAAGGGCTATTCAGACTGCTATACGAAAAAACAAAGAAGCCAATGCTGTGCTCGCCAGGTTGAACAGTGAGCTCCAGCAGCAGCTGAAGGTAAGGAATGCATTTAAAATCAGTGACAAAGCTCCCTACAATCAGTTATGTGTTACCTCCAGCAGTATTGAAATCAGAGCAAAAGACAGGACAGTAATTGAAATAAGCACAGAGATGAAAGCTTTCAGTGACAGCACATTGCCATCATTCTTTGGGTCAGGTCTTACTTGCTTCCATCTTCAGCAGGCCAGTGCTGTTACCTGTGTTTTACGGCAGGAAAAGACAGAGCACTTTGCCTAAGTTCACACGAGAAGAAAATTGAACTTGTCCTTCAAGTTACATTGCTGTTTTGGAAGCTTTCTGATAGAGCAGAGCTCTGCTGTTTTTATGGAGACCAGAAGACTTGATGGGTACTCCTCAGGCACATCTTGCACTGAGGCTTAGGGGGGTTCAAGTGCACTCCCATGCTGGGGCTCTGAGCCTGCCCACACTGGAGGAGTTGTAGTCCAGCCCAGCTCCCACACCTGCAGGGAGCCCTTTCATGGGGGTCAGCAAGAGCCTGCCTGGCTGCCCTTTACTGGAGCAGGGTGGTGCCATGCAAGCATCCTGAAAGTTCTAATGCACCTCTCCTCCTGCAGGAGGTTCACAAGGAGCGAATTGCCTTGGAAACACAGCTGGAGCAGCTACGTCCTGTCACCGTCTTGTGACACGCACGGCTGTGCATGAGCAGGAGCAGAGCAGTGCTCAGCAGCTTTGCAAGGAGAGGAGTTCTGTGCAGCTGAGCAGGGTCTCTTCCAGGGCAATGGGGAGGACTGGCCTTGCTGGGTCTCTCTTCATCCTATTATGCACATTTTGCCTTTGCAGGTGAGGAAGGTACAGAAAACAAATACCTGACTGTGGAATATTTCTGCATGGGGGATGCTTTGCCTTCTTTCCTCCCCCTTCCCAGCCTAATGTGTAAATGTGGTTTATCACTGAAGTGAATAACTGGGAGTATTTTATTTATGTAAAGAATTCCTGATTTATATGTGTTTTGGCAGCACCTCCTGCCCTGATCATTAAGAGGTACAGCATTCCTGAATTCTTGCTTAAATTGAAAACTCATCCTCTGAGTTGTGCATCTGGATGTTACTGATTCCTGTAGGATTGTATCATTGTAGAGTACCTGTGGATTTAACATACCATAGGAGTGGAACTTACAAGATGTACAGAATCTTTATCCTCAATCACATGTCAAATAATTATTTTCTTAGTACTGTTTATTATGCAATCACGGATGTATTTTAATGTTAGAGAACTTGTATTTTATTAGTTCAAATCATATAAGAGAACAGTAAAAAATACTAAAATATAATTATTTTGGAAATTAAGAAAAAAAAAATCTTTTTGAGCTACAGCTGTTTCTAATCACCCGTATTTGAGCACTTGCTTGCAAGTACCAGTGTCTCTGCATTCCTTCAGCATGTTTGAGATGGCTGGTGTATAGCTTTTTTTCTTTTCTTCTTTTTCTTTAACCAACAGTATATTTCTAACAAGAGGTTAAAAATGCATTCAGGGCATTTTTATAAAAGCTATTCTATGTACATTTGTATTAGTCTGCTTTGTTGTCTTAATAGCTGCTGATTTGTTTTAAGGATGTGTACAAGAACTGTACTTCCAGAAGAGGAAAGATAGCAAAAGTGCTATGTATGAGGCTATAAAATGTGAGATGGAAGTAATTGCTTTTTACAGCAGGCTTTTGTTAAGATTCCTTTGCACATCAGTGGAGATGCTACTGATAGGAGAAAGCTGCTAATGCCCGTCTGTTTTCTAAGAGAAGAAGCAAAGATTAATGTTTAACCTGCGTTTGATCCAGGACCAGCTGACTCCCGTGGGGATTTTTCCATGGATGCAGTGGTTGGTGGCTTTGGTCTCAGTTCTTGCAGTGGAAGCTGGCTAACTAATGTCGCTTTATTTCTTGGAGCAATACTGTTGGACTGGGTGACTTCAGACATAATTGCAGCCCTGCTCCCACCATGGGTATGATGTGCTTTACTGCAAGGGCATGTTGCCTACTGTTGTCCACCTTAAACATGACACTGCACATGTTTCACTGACCTAAGTGTGTGTGTTCATCTTGCAGAAACAGTGCAGCAATTCTGTCACCCTTGTGGGTGCTTCCTCCCTTTAGCTGTAGGATGGCCCTGGAGCTGAAGAGGAAGGAGAAGCAGGTTTGAAGCAGCTGGGTAACCTCTCCTTGGGGTGTGTCATGGAATGGCTGCCGTGGCATATCAGAGGGCACCAGAGCAGCCAAAAGTTTTGTTGAGAGATAAGAAAGGCATCACTGGGAGTGTTTAAAGTGATAAGGAAACAGTCTACTCTTGCTGAAAGGAATGTGGATGGGGGACACGAATCCAGAAGTCTGCAGGTGAAAATCAGCATTTGCAGAATTGTTACTGAAAGTCTGTTTTTGTGGTACACTAGTGTTGATTCAACTAAAGATCGCTATGTCAACAAGCAACAACTGTTCTTCTGGATTTGAGACTTCTCTCATGTGACTGTTGCATAGCTGGGGTCAGATGGTCATTCCTGGTCAGCGACAAAATGTGAGGAATGCAAGCTTTTCTGGGAAGCTGCAAAAGAGCCACTGCCCTCTTGCTAATAGTGGTATTGTTGAGAGTTTATCATCATTTATTTCATTTGTTCATAATACTACTGAGTCATTCCTGAGATTTAATGAGGTTAAGTGCTTGCCCTGTCTGCTTTTTAGTTCATACATTGTAATTTGGTTAATAAGCCCTTACTATTTCCTGGGAAATAATCATATGGCACACTTGTTTTTTCTTTTATGGGTGAGTTTTTAAGGAAAGCTTTTAAATGATTACAAAGAAGTGTGCACATTGCATTTTTAAGGCAGTGGAGGACTTTCTCATGTTTGAAAGGAGCTTCCTTTGAAATAATCTCCCATTTATTTCACCTGAGTTATTAATGGAATAGATGCTGTTCAAGGGAAGAGTGAAAGAGTCTGCTTTATACTGTCGGTTTCAAATGTCTCTCTTCTAAAATCCAGGAGGTTTTTTCATTCACTGGAAATTATGATACTTTCTTAGCCAACAATGAAGTATTTGCTTGGCTGTTACTTTACCATTGGATTAATAAATAAAAGTATTTAATAATCCCTGCACTTTTAGTGTTGCAATCAAATACCGCACTCAGCTTCAATGACTGGAATGTGAGTAGATTTGTTTTCTTTCTGGTGAAACGTCAGCTATGATGACGATACACTGCTTCACACATCAGTAAAGCGAAATGTTCAAGGAGAGGTGTCAATGTGTTATACATATGATGCAGGAGGTTACTCTTCTGTATGTCCCAATGGTTAAGCATTTATGATAGCCCACACAAAATGAAAAAGTGTGTCTGTTCTTGGGAAGCTGTTAGCATTTTGAGGGGTGGAGGTGGCATCATGAAACTATGACAGTGCTTCTGGCAGTTGTTCCGTGCAGCCGTGCTCATGGCTACTGTTAACAAGCCCTGGCTGGCCCAACTTCACGTCTAAATCCAGTATTACAGATTTTCTTCAAAATTATTTTTCCTTTAGAAAAATGTGGATGTAGCAAAATCATAATTTCTTGCAAAAACCTTTACATTCTCAAACCTTGGATGGGAGATGCTCCTGCATCCAAAACCATTTAGTCAGAGAGGGAGACCTCACAGGCTTAATGTTCAGGGTACTTTCTTGAGCTACAGGTGAGTGATTAGCTTTAAGCCTCTGGCATGCCTGACCCAGAACAGCAACTAAGGTCTGCCTGCCCCAGCTGTCAGCCTGACCAGGGAGCAAGATCATGTTCCCATGCATGAGCTCTCACTGTCCTCAGTTCATAGTTTCTGTAGGTACTTGGGCAGAGCACAACATGCCCAGCAAGAGAGGATAAATGGGAACAGGAGCTGGAGCACGGCATCCTTGCATCTGAGAGGATATGCTGACCATGAGCCTGGTGCCCCTTCTCAAGTCTTCAGTGGGCAATTAAATATTTTTTGTCTGCAGAACAGGGCTAGGCAGAGCAGATAAGGATCTTCCTCAGTGTGGGTGTAAGTGTGCACTCACGTCTTCCTTTTGTTCATGCATTTCTTTATGGGTCTGTTAACACTCCTATCACCTGATACCTATATTTATTTCAATCTACAGTAATTCCATAGTGAAAAAAGAAAAATGCCCAGCTAAGTGTAGTGACTGGTTGCCTTTGAAGATAAGCCATTTTTATATGAGCCTTTGAAAATAAATAATGACCTGGTAATTAAGCAAGGAAAACAGTTTCCATTTCTGAGGCATTCCTTTATTAAACAAACTACCTGTGAACACACATTAATCCTTAAGGATCAATGTCCTTCTCCTAGTTATTAATTTTATACTAGGATGCAGTGGAAACATTACCAACTTTTTCCAGAAAGTCCTCAGTTCGCTCTTCCAGAGAGTTTTGGTGATGTAACAAAAATGTAAATGTTTAGTCAATGCAGCCTTGTTACTGGTAAATTGTTGGATATCCTGTTAAAGTCAAAATATTATCTTCAGACTGCATGGCAGTAGTTTTGCTGCTGGGAATTCTGTATCCACATCAGGGAGAGGAATTTGTTTGCTATCATCCAGACAGTTCCAGCTTGACAGATGATCAGAGGGCTGGAGCACCTCTCCTGTGAGGACAGGCTGAGTTCAGGTTGTTCAGCCTGGAGAAGGCTCTGGGGAGACCTTATAGCACCTTTGGGTACCTAACTACAAGAGAGCTGGGGAGGGACTTTTTACGAGGACATGTAGTGATAGGACAAGAGGGAATGGCTTCAAACTGAAAGAAGGCAGGTTTGGATTAGATACAAGGAAGAAACTCTTACTGTGAAGGTGGTGAGACGCTGGAAGAGGTTGCCAGAGAAAATGTGGCTGCCCCATCCCTGGGAAGTGTTCAGGGCCAGGTTGGATGGGGCTTTGAACAACCTGATCTAATGAAAGGTGTCCCTGTCCACAA
This sequence comes from Corvus kubaryi, assembly GCF_017639235.1. Lineage (NCBI taxonomy): Eukaryota > Metazoa > Chordata > Aves > Passeriformes > Corvidae > Corvus > Corvus kubaryi. The sequence continues at coordinate 13,335,766 of NW_024580667.1, read as the reverse complement.
CAGGGGGATTGGAACTAGATGATCTCCAAGGTCCCTTCCAATCCAAACCAGTCTCTGGTTGGAAAACACTGCCAAGGCTAGCCAGCATAGGGTGATGAGGCTTTGCATGGTAAAATGACCACAAAGGGATGGCTGAGATTTGGAACCCTTCACAGGAAGCATTTAGGATGGGCATAATGTGAAAATTGCCTGTTGGTGATGCATAGGTTGCTTTCCTCCCAGCTGAGCTTCCAAATCAGGAGGAAGAGATCCTGTAAAAGTTGCTAGCTGGGAAATGAGGGATGTCCACTTTCCAGTACCATCAGCCTTTCTGTCTTCAGCATACACAGTCCTTGACAAGGAAATACATTGGTTCATGATGCCACATATTTTACTGACTAAAGAGTAAAATACTTTTTTCAAGAAAAAAAGTAAATCTTAGTGATTTAGTATCTTTGAAAAGAGATGACGTATTTTGAAGCTTTTTTCAGCTATCTTGATATGTGCTATGACCATATGCATTGTTTTACTCTGTTACTGATTTTTTGATATAAAAAAGTTGTATTGCAAGCATTATTGTTGTTAATCTAAAAAAAAATACCCCAAGATTATTATATATTTGAATTTTAACTTATAAATTAGATAGCCAGATTTAAGTAATTTGTTTTCACAGCTGCAGACTGTCCCTGTGGTAAGCTGCAAAACGTATAGTGTTCTATACTATGCCCATCTAATTTTGGAAAATGTATGTGATATAAAGCTGGGTGCTACGTTAAAATAAAAGTGTCCAATGAGTTCAAATTGCCTTGATTTTGTGTTTTATTTAGGATGTTGATGGTGCAGATCTGCCAGGAGACCAGAAACTGTGACACTCAGTGGAAAAAATACCATGTTGAAATGGCTGACCTTCAGCTTTGAAAGATGAAATCACTTACATTAGGATTGTGTGTACATGATAGAAACAGAGATTTATTTGAAGTGAAATCATATTTCCTTAGGCTCCAGTTAAGTCAAAACTTCATCTTTGCTTTGTCAGGCCTTGCTTTGTCAGAATTCAGACGTTAATGCCCTGATTTAGCCCGAAGAGGGACACCCTTTCACCACCATGAAGGAAGAACCGTTCCCAGCCTCCAACAGAGCCTTAGTCGGAGGGTGCCCAGGCAGGACCTGCAAGAGAACTCCAGGTGTTCCACCCAGCATCCTTGTGATCAGTGGCTTTGGCCCCTTGTCAGCTGCAAGAGTTGAAATTAAGCTGGGAAAAGGAAACCATTTGAATAGCTGCCTTTGTGGCAGGGAGCCAGAGGCGACAGAGTATTCTGCTCTTTAACTAGTGTGATTTTTAAGAATTATGTCACAGCTATCCAAAGAGCAGGGCTTTAAAAGAGGAAATAATGAGTGATAAATTAATTCTTCCAGCATTAAGCCATGACAAGGGATGTTTTATTGGCCTAAAAGTATGTCTCTGGTGCACGTGAGGCACAAGGCCAAGGCGTTAAAAACTTGTAAATATCCAGTGGGGAGCTATTCTCCATCAGCAGTGGGATGGATTTAGATGGCTCCTCCATTCTTAGTTTTTACAATTAGATGGTACTTTGGGGTGCCTTCATAGAAATCTAGATTGGCTCTCCGTATTTAAATTCATGTTCCCAGTAATCTTTCTTAAAAATTAAAAATGCATCTTCCTGCTCCAGAGAAAAGTTCTTAGTTGAAGTGGGAAAGAAATGAAGTAGGAGAAGCTTCCAAAGTCCTTTTTTATCTGTTTTTTAAGGTAGTGCTGCTTTACAAGCGTGCCTCCTTCGGTGGGATGTTTACATGGATTCTGCAGTAAAGCAGAATAAAGGAAAATTAACAAAGAAATGGAATCCCTGGGTATCTGTAGCCCGTAGCCAGATCAGAGCTCCTTCACCTCATGGTCTGATCGCTCCTCCTGTTTTACAGTGCCTTCAAATGCATCTTGGAGCAGGAGGCCTTGGGGACGTGAGCTCAGCTTGCAGCAGGCTCTCATGTCCTCAATATCTCCTCAGTACCCACCATTTTGGGCACACATCTGGAAGCAGTGCCATTAGCTGTGTCCCAGATGTGTTAGCCCAGTAGTCCCCCAGCTACATGCCTAATCAGTATTTCCAGTTAAGTCCTGGGTTGGTTTATGTTTATTGATTGTTAACTTAAATTGCACGAGGTAGGAAAAATATCTTACCTGAGGACGTTTTGAGGATGCTTTATGCATCAGAAATGTGATGGGCTAGACAAGACTAAGGCTATATATTGCATCTAGTCTGGTTTTTGTGGGAGGGAGAGAGGACGGGAGGGAGAGGGGGAGATTGCTTCCTTAGCCTAGGCTGATCCCACAAGAAATGTTGTCTTTTTACATGCCATCCTTGGTTCATGTAGGGAGCTCATCAGTGTGCTGTGGTTTTCAATAAAACATGGGTATAACAGCTGGGAAATGTGCAGGTAATGCCTCACTGCCACAGGCCCTCCACCAGGACCTCAGTGCCCTCCAGAGATGAGCAGGAGCAGAGCAGCAATAGCGTGACAGCCCTGTGACAGGAAATGGCATCCAGAGCCCAGCAAGGAGGAAGGAGGAGAAGGAGGCAGTATGTCAGCTCTGGTAGGACCATGATGGAGAGAAAATGTGAGTCCAGAAAGTAATCATGCCTCTAAGGTGGCAGGGAAGTCAGTGTGCCTCTGCCACTTTGCTCCATGCTTAAAAACGCTCCACTGGACACCTTGCTAGCAGGACGCTTGGAGTAGGGCTGCCACGTGATACATGAGCTATTCCCTTCCAAGGTCACTTAAGGAATTCCGGAGTTTGTGCTGCCTGTCACAGGTTCAGGTTGCGTTAAGGCAGCGATACCGGTGCTGAGCAGACCGATACAGAGCCCGCATTGTTTACTGCAGTTTTCACACTGAGGGGAAAAGGCCAGCACATAATTTCACCTGGGTTTGTTTTCCAGCCCTGTGCTGTTTGTAAAGGACACTGTATACTTGGTCAGAAATAATGGCTTCCTGTTTCATTAATGAGTTCTTACAGCTATTTCCCTTCAGAGTAATCACCTTGGGTGAAGGAGGTGTGCGCTTCCAAAAGCAATTGGCCCTCCCAGTGGGTCATACTGGGGGCACCATTCTCTGCCAGCAGAAAAACCACTCCCTTTTGGGTGTCTCAGTTTGGATGCTAAAGAAACCAGTGCTGCCAGAGTCATCAGTCACCTGAATCTATCAGTCAAAATGTCTCCTGGGATTAAAAAACCCTCCTTGAGAAAGGTATGTTTCCAGCATGTAGTACCACAACACATGGGGGGAAAAAAGCTGTCACTTTGATGGCTCTCCAAATATCTGGTTGTATTACTCAGAGGGTGCCTCTTCAGGGCTGTACTTTTTGAATTTGTTGATGCAAAAATCCTCAGGAACTTTGATCCAGGCATCCCAGGACTTTTGACATCCCAGGACTTTTAGGGGCTCTGATTTGGCACTGACCTTCCTGTTTCACTCCAATCTATTCACTCCAATCACTCACCCAATCACTCACATTAGAGGAAATAGTAACACATATGCATTTATTCTTACAGCCTTTCAAACTGCTGCTGCACGTATGTCATGCTCCAATTAGAGCTGGCCATTAAGTGCACTTGGAGCAATGTCAGAGTGAGAGCAAACAAGTTATGGGTGTTTGGGTCAAGTGTGGCAGACTCCAGAGCTAGTGCTGGACTGCAGGGGCTGAGGTGGAGGCAGGCCAGCAGCATCTTCCTCCTGCTCTGAATTTTACCACCATAGGTAAGCTCTAATTTGAGGAAGAAAAATGCAGTTTAATTTCCCCCACCTTAATTATAAATCTAACTTAGCCTAATTCATATTTTAATGAGTTGGATCCTCAGCTGTACTTTATTACTCTTCTCTCTAGTTTGATTCATTGCCTTATTTTCTAGATTTGGCCCGTGCTTGGTGTAGCAGAAACTGGGAAAGCTGGGCAAAGCAGAGGTGCTTACTGGCTGGTCCTGCTTTCAGCCCATAGCCTGGGGGACTCATCTTGCTTTTGTTCTCTGGTAAAATTGTATGGTTGGGTTTACGACTTCGCTCTGATTTAGTTGTCTCTGGAAGTGGCTTTGGCTGCAGGTGATGGAGCAAGGGGCCTCTATGACACATTGTCTGGATGGACATGGTCTTATTGTAGACTCATAGCTCTGCAAGCTGAATATTGCAATGGTCAGTGGAAACCTGCACTCAGCTCAAACTGAGCACAGAAACCTGAGAGTGCATGACACAGTTTGGGAGAAGTTACAGAAATAATAATATCTGAGACTAATAGCAACACTGATGCAGGACACACAGGGCTGCAGCTCCAGCTTGGGGGAGGACCATCTCATTCAAGATGTCACTCTGACATTATGCAGTGCTAAAAAGTGTTAGGGGGAAAAGGAAGAGCCATAAAGTTGTCAAAAACAATTCAGTAAATAGAGTTTGGGTGACCACTGCCTTGGCTGACATGCTGGTGTTTCTTCTGGCATCCCTGGAACCTGAAGCGTGTGCTCAAGGCCAGCCTCTGCTTCACTTCTGACCACAGCCATTTCTGTCAGCCTTGAGTTGAAATACCTGTACTGCACACTCAGCAGTATAACCCCTATACAGACATAGATACAGAAGTTTCTGCTTTACTTTGCCTTTTGCAGTTCATTATTTGATATGGGGTTTTTTTATCTTTTCCGGTGTTATTTTTCTCCAGTATAGACAGAGGAATTCCCATCTGTTCAGCCTGTCTTCTTCCAGACATTTCTTTGTCTCTAGTTGGTTCTGTTGCTTCTCTCTGGGGCATTTTTCTGCTTTTTTTTTTTTTTTTTTTTTTTTGTAGTAATAGTATGGTAGCCAAAATTGAAGCCAGTTTGTTGTCATCTCATTTCTAAAGCGGTGACTCTGTAAAATACAGCATCATGACACCCAGGAGCTGATACCTATTTTCTTTCTTCCCTCTATCTGGCAGCCCTGCAAACATCAGCTGGCATCCTGGAATGGTGGGATCATACTAATGAATTGAGAATTTGTAAATAACACTGTACAAGTCTGTAAGAGAGAGTGTTAATCTCTGTCTCTCACTCTTTTTGCAATGTTTGCATCAAACCTGAGGCATCATTTTAAAGTAATAATATTTTTGTAAACCATCAGATGCATGTGTGAGCCACCCTGCCCCATAGCAGGGACATTCTGTAACTGCATTTTTCAGAGAACCGCATTGAAAAGTTTCTGCGAGAGCTGGAGAGGCAGGCCTTAGCTGACTGAAAGCCTGTATCTTCCTGAAAACAGTGCTAATAAAAGGTGTCTCTTCAGATGGATAAAAACTGTCCACTGGCCTTGTGCTCTTTGATTTCCAGTCCCTCAGATAACAGCATCTCTGTGTGCGTCTCCTGAGAAGGCAAATCCCAAGCTCATGAGTTGCTCTGGAATTTACGGTAATGGTGACTGAGTGTGGGCTTGGGAAGCTCCCAAGGAAAAGAACCATCTTGCAGGTAATTTTACATCCTGAAGTGTCTCATTAACAGACTAATCTATTTAGTCTCAGGAAGAAGAAGTGAGATCAAAGGCAGAAGAGGAGTGAGATAACAAAATCAGTTCTAATAAAAGTAATGGATGTCTCAATTTTCACTTCCCTTGAACAGGAGTATTTATTGCTCCTCTTTGAATTTTGCAAAGCCTTTTGGGAGTTGCACTCATTTTTGTGCTCAGACATCACTGCACATTTTGCCTTATGCAGCTGTCTTTTATCATTAGGGAAGAAGTAATAATTCAGGCCTCAAATTTAGCTTTTGTCTAAAAGAAATGAGGTTGATATATGCACTGCCTACACAATTGGATACCATATAATCCCCTCATCTGTTAGAAGGGCACAAGTTATTTATGTTAATCCTCAACCTAGATGTATATGTGTGTAGCTGCTACTTTCTGACAGTAGTTTCATTGTGCAGCTTTTACTGCAATCAGAAGTGGGTGATACACAAGGGAAATGTGAACTTGTTTGCTGGATGTGTAAGGTTGCTGTAGGCAAGTGCTTTAGGTTTGAAGCAGTAACTGTGCAGGTCAAGGGTAGCCACAGTACTCAGAGGGACTGGTCTTCTTTCATTGTCTGGGTTGACTAAATTGCGAAAGTCAATACACATCGCAAAGTGGCAAAATTAGATTAAATTCTAGAAGTTCTTTAGGACCTTAAGAAATTAGCAGGAAAAACAATTTTACGTAAAAGAGGTTTAATTTTCACTTTCTCTGTGTCGTGTTGGCCAAGGTGTTACAAATCTCAGTGACCGATATTTATCAATCCAGCTTTCAAAACCATGAGGTGAGCTTAAAAACAGTGAGATCTAAAAATTTGTTTAAGTTTGCTTAATGTGACTTCTGGCCCCTGAATTTTTACTTGGGGCCCCTTTTTTATTCTTGACCACAGATTTTTCTGAATTAAAGCTAAGCTTACTCTTTTTTTAATGCCTTACTTCCCAACAGCTGGAGCTTTAAGAAATACAGTCAATACTGGGAGAGAGCAAATAGGCAGCAGTGCTGTTCAGCTGTCAATACTCATGCAACAGCATTGCTCCCATCCTAAAGCATCACGTTCAATGCGTAATAACCTAAAGGTCCTTCTGCTGGTGGAGGGTTCAGTAACTGTGACTTCCAAAGACCTATTGCAAAGGGCTAAACCTGTGTGTCCTGTACTTTGCTCTAGGACCAAGGCTTACCTTCTCAGAGGAGACTCCCAGAATGTTTGGGACCATTAGGTGCCCAGTGGCAGGATGAGAGGCAATGGGCACAAACTGAAGCACAGGAGGTTCCCTCTGAACATCAGGAAACCCTTTCTCACTATGAGGGTGACACAGGTTGCCCAGAGAGATTTGTAGAGATTCCCTTCTTAAAAATATTCAAAAGCCATTTGGACATGGGTCTGGGCAACCAGGTCTAGGTGGCCCTGCTTGAAGTGATTCCCAGAGATCCCTTCCGACCTCAACCAGTCTGTGATTCTCTGATAAAATAAGGTAGATATTGTCCCATTAGAAATGGGAACATCCCATCCACATTGACCACCATATCTAGCTTTATAAAAGAAATTAGAAGCCATTCATTGCTGTATTTTGCTTATGATTTGTCGCCTGCATGTATCTTATGTTTAGGCAGCAGCTGATCATAATTATTTAGCTGAGTGTTTCTCCAGGGAAAATTAATGAAACTGAATTCTTGTTTCTGTGCCCTGGAGAGGCAGGAGAGCAGTGATCTTCCTTGAGGCAAACAGGATTGGCCTCAGCACATAACCCACTTTTTTGAGGACTGTAATTTTTCAGGGAGACTGAATTATTTAATCAGCAGTGACCTAATAACATGTATGTGGCAGGTGCAACAGGGCTCAGTGAGCTAATGAAGTATGGATGGCCCTGGCTCCAGAGTAGAGGGGATGAATTGGGAAGCTAATATGGGATGAGCCATCCAAAGAGATTATTTTCTTGCACAGGCAATAGGGAGAGCTCCACAAAGCTGTCTGAAATCCTGCCTTCCTAGAAATCCACTCCTTTAAGCTTGTGGACCGGATTCATTGGCCTCCAAAGTGAGACAGGATGCCTTTCCCCTTATCTGTAACCAGCTGACAAGGAAATAGAGACCTGGATTTTATTCAGCACTAGCATGAAGACAACTGGAAAACCTAAATTGATGGGACTGGCTGGGGGCAGGTGCTGAGCATTGCCAGCCAATGTCCCACACAGTGCACAGCAGCAGGAGCCCCTGACAGGAAGCCGCTAGTAAATGTAGGTATTAATGGGGTGGGTTCCAGTTACATTCATAAAATATTACCCTGAGGAAATAATCTGTTTAATTCTGGGAGGGAAAAGTGCTTGAGGCTGTCTTTGCTGTCATGATGTTTGATTCTTTGCCACTGACACTGCAGACAAGAGTCTGGCTCCCAGATGCCTGCATCCAGAAAGGAAAGATTGTTCAGGCATTAGGGCATGAGCCACGGAAATCTGGATTCAGATCCTTTTCTGTGGTCTGGGGAAGCCATTGGAGGTCGAGTTAACCTTTCTTGATTCCTCCTGGTTAGGAATTAAAGTTCTGGTGTCATCTAGTTGCCTGGGCTCCCTCTGCAATAAGAGGGAGAGGAGAGCACTTTTGGAGGGCAACGCTTGCAATGCCGCCTTGTTGGTGAGCACGGGAGGGCTGCCAGCACCTCACCTTGGCCTGTCTCTCTTGTGTCTTAAACCAGCACTGCTCTCCTGCCTTCCCAGCCCTGCAGCTGCTCCTTCCCGCCATGGCAATGGCCCGTGAGCCCTGCTGCCTCCCCGACGGGGGGAGAAAAACGAGCTAACACCAGCCTGGCAAAAAATGTACTGTCTTACCCCAAACTGATTGCTTCCTTTGGCTTGCTGTGAGGCCATTCGTGCAGCCAGGGCTGATGAAAGGATCATCAACCAAGCCGAGGAGCCCATGCCATCCCCATGTCTACACTCAAAAGCCGAATATCTTCTTCTGCAATCAAGGCCATTATCTGTGATGGGCTCCTGGAAAAGAATTAAGGGTATTTGACCAGGTAAAGGCAGAGCCAAATCCTTGCCCAGCACTGCAGAGATTTACAGCAGCACGCTGTGGCGGAGCCCTTCCTCTCGGCGTTTGTGCAGAGGCAGGGTACCACAGCGTGGTGTCACGGCAGTGCAGCACCATGACTCATCGGCTCAGCTGGGCTGTGTGTGCTCTTAATCCATCCCAGCCTGTTTCTCACATCGAGTTGCTTTGAAAGTTTGAGAAAGTTTGCTTTACTCCTGATTCCCCATTTTTGCACAGCTCACTCCATCTGGGCCTGAAAGTCAAAGCACTGAAATGTTGCAATAACAGCTGTGCTTGCAAGCCTCCTATCCCAGCTGATAATTAAATGCAGAATATCTCAAGAAAAACTCATATCTAGAGAAGACAAGCCCAGCTGTTTAAAAAAAACCAAAACAACTGAAATAAACATCTGAATCTGCAGGTGCCTGTGCAAATTAAAGCTGCTCTCCCCTTCTCAGGTTAAAGATTTAGCTGAGGTCATGAAGGACCTCGCCTATTGTTTAAAGCTGCTGGTGCATAAACTCATAGTTGTGTTAAGCAGCTATTGGCAGGGACACAAAGTGTCCACAGCCAAAGGCATCACTCCCAACATCTATCGCTTGAAAGCATGGATTCTCTGCAGGCGCTGCCTGAGCTTGTTAGCTCGCCCTGTACCTTCCCAGCCTGCCAGCCAGTGCAGGGGCATGGATCAGGGTTTGCAGGCCCAGAGCTAGAGGGAGAGGTTATTTACTCAAGGCTGGCTGAGGGTAGGGCTTCACCTAGAGCCAGCTGGCTGCAGCCAAGGTAGGATTTACGGTGCCTGCATGTTAGTGGTAAGAAAAGACGCACTTGATTATAGATGATGTCTGTCATGTATCTCTATGGCTTGCATGGGGAGCTGAGCAAAACATGAGCAGATCAGAACAGCTGACCTGAACAAATGTTTATTTTTCCTCTATTCAGCTGGGTCTTTTTCTGGGTTTAATTTGCTCACAGACTGCAGTACGGTGAGCAATACCCGAGACTGGGCTAGCACAGTGCAGTCCTCCCAGCAGTGGCGGACATAAGCAGCACTTGCCATGAGTGAGTACATATTGTCTAAAAAATATGTGTGTCTTATCTCTGATTTCCATGGTCTGTCTGGGGACAGCTCTAAAAGCTGGAAATGGCCTGGGACTCCTCTGGTGGAAGAGTACCTCATTTTCTCAATTGTGACATTTCAGTGTTTCAGATGAAAAGCAGGGTCCTAGGTGTGAGCAGTGTGAGCAGTCTCGGGTCCAGGTGAGAGATCAGGCTGCTGGGGGCACCCAGCACCCCCAGGACAGCTCTCCAGGCAGCACCTGACAGGCTGGAGGGTATCCAGTGCCCACCAGGGTGGGTCCAGGCAGAGCTGCCACATAGAAGTGCTCCAGCTTCTCATGTATATGCAGTAAAGACACCAGAGCATTTTCAACAAGAAGTCTTTCTGTTCCTGCAGTCTATAACATCTTGATCTGTTAATTTTTGGACAATATTTATTCCTTCAGGCTTATGTGGGTGGGAAGAGGATGGTTTGGTGGGAAGAATGGCCAGTGCTTGTTCCCAGGGGCAGGAAGGGCATTTTGAAGGACATGCTGCACATCAGCGCTTTTGTGGAAGGTACACACACTTGAACTCTCGGAGTAGTGTGCTTCATAAATCAAGGAAAAGCTTTCCTGAAAATAGAAAGTTGGAGCAAACAGGGGAGGTGATGGGTAAACACTTGTGTAGTTCATGGCTCCCTCATGCCTAAACAGAATTAACTGTTTACCTCAGCATTAAAATGTTCTGCAGGAATTAAAAGGAGACATATCTAGCCTTTTTATTTGTGAAATGAATTTTGAAAACTGTGGATCAAGTTTAAACTGCCATTGGGTTTGCTTCCCAGGTCTACAGAAGTCTTGAAACCGCAGTTTTGAGAGAGGCAATTAACTCCTTAACCTCAAGATGTGCATTGACATGCAGCGTTGTTAAGGGTTCCCTCACTAATCACTTCTGTGGTCTTTAATCAGCTGACACACACATTCCTCAACTCCAGACAGCTCCTCAGACAGCCAAAAGTAACGACCCTCCTCTAAAGCAACCTCTGCAACACATCCTTAATACTTTCCATATTGCACGTATTTTCTTAATATACAAAGCTGTGGTATACTGAGTTTGTGGGGGCAGCATAAAATTAGTATAAAAACAAATAACACTGAATCTACCATGCTTATTTTATTACTCTGGTTGCATTTTATTTTTTAAAATGCCCTTCTTTTTTTTCCTTTTTTTTTTCACTTCAGTGAGCTAGCTGACAAATTCCCCAGCTCTTACACTTAATCTTTGCACAACTTAGGGGATTTATTGGAAAATTTAGTATGAACTTACAAACCTCTTGAGACAGAGGGCTAAATTCCCTTTCAATGGTGAACTCTAGATGACAGGAGACTTCAGCAGGAACCTCGATCAGACTGTTATCACCTCCACTAACTTCCCCTTTTCAGCAAGGCTCCAGGGGGTCAGGTGTCTCCTGACCTAAAATAATTCCACCTCCCAATGCTGAGCTTCTGGGTGTTCTGGCTCCCATAGGGAAAGGTGGTCCATGGGTTACCATTGCTGTTCCAGTTGCCTTTCCAGGTAAAGGTTGCTCAGATGAGGCTTTTGCTGCAGCTGGTAAATGCTGCCATTAACCACCACTGCAAGGTTTGGGTCCTGGGAGTGGAGAATGATTGGCATTTCTCAAGGTAAACACGGGGATTTAGTTGAGAAGTAGCTGCTGCCACAAATGTTAGCCTGGCTTTCAGCACTGATGGTGTGATTGGTGTGTAATGTCAGCTGAAGATAAGAGGCCAAAACTCTCCAGGGAAAAAAAAAGAAAGAGGCCAAATGAGCATGAATGAGAAATATGCTGCATGCTGGTTAATCCTCCTTGATTTAGTACTGACTGGAGGACCAGGAAAGCTCCATTTTGTTTCCACATTTAAATAAAGACAATTGATGCAGTTTTTTCCAATATTTGCAAATCATTACTGATTTAAAACATTAAAAAAATACTCAGTAGATAAAACTAGTTGTAATTTCAAAATAAGATTTTCTAAAAGTAGATATGTTTGGTCATTCCCAGAGTGGCCTGTAACTTTAGCTCTTTACATTTTGCCTTTTCACTATGAGGTGCCTTAAGGGGACTTGAATGTGAGAGGCTTTGAAAATTGAAGGCTTTTGCTTTGTCTGCATGACAGATATGGAGGGTGAAGTCAGGGCTTTATGATCTTCATCAAGCTCATGGCGATTTATTTTTCCTCAGCCTGTCCCCTATCTTGCCCCTCCACCTGCCCCCAGCCCCTTGTTGCTTTTGATTTGGATATCTCTGAGGGTCACTAGAGGTTTTAAAAAGCTCTTTTTTACCAGTCATACCTATTGAAAGGGTGCTCAAGTTTTGTTTTCTTCTCATTCCTGATGCTTTTCTCTGACATTATTTTCAATTTTCCTCAGCTTGCACAATTAAGTGGGCCACTGCCACCTCCCAGTTTCCCTGCATATTTCCTGCATGAACTGTCAGTAGTTACCTGTGTGGGTTGTATGTACACAGGGCAGGGTTTGCTGGCTCAAGGCATTCCATTATTTTTCCTTATTAGAGTAATAAATCCATAGGGAGAGTTTGCTTTTTGAACTAGAACTTAGGAAGCCTTGAAGCCTATGAATAGCACATGCTCAAAAAAATATGGGAAGGGAAGGGAAGGGAAGGGAAGAAGGGCCACTGACAGCTGACAGCAGTGGTCCTCTGCAGTCCTCTACATTCCTGTTTTTTTCTTTGACTGGTTCTTTAATGACCCTGTTTGATGTCATCATTGCTCATGGTCCTTATTTCTTCTTCCCATCAAAGACTAACCTTCTCAACATTAATCACCTCCCGCAAACTGATTGAGTATTTTGGGTGCTTGGGAAGCAAAGCTAAGCTGGCCTCTTCTAATTTGCTTTTTCAATAGCTCACAGCCTCTCTCTCGTGAGACTCCCTTCCCAAAGAGAGGAATGAACCCTAAAATAGGGTTAGGAAAAAAACTATGCCAACAGCTTCTGTGGTCTTTAAAAATACATACCCATTTCTACACATTTCCATCTTATCAGGGGTCACCCAGCTTCTCTAAAGCCAAGTCTATGGTCTGAAACCAAAAAATTCTGCTCTCTGGAAGATATTTCCATGTGCACTTCCCAGATCCACCACACTTTTGCAGAAGCATTACTGCTGGAATAAAGCCCTAAGGCAGACTCCGTGCCATGCAGGTGGGAGTAGATAGCAGCAGGTACTTGAGCAGGGAGAGCAGACTGCTGAGGTGGCAAAGGGGGTACCAGGGACAGAGTAAGGAGGCTTTATGGTCTGAACACAGGGGAAATGGGAACAAAGGGAGACTGCAGTAAACTTTCTTGCAAGTCTGTGTTCTCCAGTGAGCGGCTTCATATGTGAAGGTTAAGCCCTGGTATAAGCACATGGAAACATTGAGGATGCACCAAAAAACAGTTGTTTTGCTGTTAAACCTGTTGTGTTTGTTTGAAGGGGTTTGCTGCATTGCCTTGACCTGTTATGGTAAATTTAGCACCGGCTTGTACTTTTACCACGCTGAGTTTTTCACATCCTTGCTGGCTCCTGTTCTTAGTCAGGGCATACCTGCATATGGCACAGGTGATTATGCCACAGACAGACAAATTTTTCTCAACACATGATCTGCTCTGGGACTTCTTTCCCTGTAGTACCTGAATATGCAGCAGTCCTGAAGGTGAACCAAGCTCTATCCCCTCTGTTTCACCAGCTGTGAAAATGAGACTCCCAGGGGCTGCACCAGCCAAGTGCAGGTAAGGTGTCAGTGGGTGGTGAGCCCTTGCTGCATAACCCTCTCAGCACCAGGGACCCCAAGCAACAGGTGGCCTGAGCACCCTCGATGGAGGCAGGTGCCCAAGGCAGTCTGCCAAGGGACACGGGCGGCTGCTGGCTCAGAGGATGGAGATGGCCCCACCTACCTGCTGCTCTGGCCAGTCTTCTCTGGGCAAAAAGCACTTGTGGTTTGGAAGGAAATGAGAGACACTTATCACACAGAAACTATCTTGGCTATGTAATTCCTTGCTAGAAGAGGTAGTCGGGCAAGATAAACATAACCGACATAATTGGGTCCAATTTCTTTAAACACGCTGCCCTGTATAATGAGAATAACTGAGGCCTTTTGCTGCCAGGTTGTTGAGTCACAAATGTGAAAGGAAGAAACTCAAAATAAACAAATTACTGAGGGCCTTGAGCTGGCTACTTTGGATCTATTTTTAAGCAAGACTTTAGCTGTAAGAATCTCGAGCTTTAAGATTCTGCCTGTATCCTGTGTAAATTGCAATTGGCACTCCAGTGAAGTTCAGTGTTCAAAATTCAAGGAATAGCTTGGGTTTGGGCTCATCTGTAGATGTATTGTCAGCAATTGTTGGTTTTTTGCAACACCCACAGCATCTGCAGTTGTGTAAAGCACGTGAGTTTGTGTTGGCCTTAAGTAAAAGTGGCAGCTATAGCAGCCAAGTGCTGTTCACAGCATCAGCTCAGATAAACCTCTCTTTCTTCCTCGAGGGCAGCCCCATTTCCTAAAAGTGCAAACCCCCACAGTTTGCATGGGAGTGTGAAACACAAACTGCTGCACTGTAGCTAGGACACGTTACCCTGACCCTTCGCTGCTTCTCAGCTCCTTCAGCAGAGAAGGAGGGTGGGCTTGAACTGTCTTGTCTGAACAGCTCGGGGCTGTTTTTTGAGCAAAACCTGACAGATTTGTGAATATCCACAGAAAAGCTCAGATATGACCCTAAGTGAGATTTCCTCACTTTTATAGACTCAGAGATGAGGGCAAAAACCGTCCAGCCCATCTCTCTGCCATCTCAGGTTTGTTTTCACTGTATTTCCTCCAGCAAATATTGCATGAGTTGTCCTAGTTTAAGTCAAGGTGAAACTTGCCTGCCTGTATAAAGAAATGTTGCTTTTTTTTGCAAAATGGCAGTCTTGCCTTGCAGTGCCAACACAGCTGTCACTCACCACTGGCAATTCACGCTGAGTGGCTGCAGGCCGAGGAGCCCATTCTTCAGACACAGAAGGCAGCTCTGAATCCATCCAACTATTTATTGTAATAAAGCTTTGAATGTCATAAAGCTTCATTTCTTGGCCTGGGAGCACTTCAGATGGTATAAAGGGCAACAGACACACAGACATCCCCCCTCATGGCTCAAGCCCACTCTCTGCTCCTTAAGGCTGTAGCAGCAGGGTATCTCACTGGCCTCGAGGCAGTTTTTATTTCATGTGGGAGCAGAGTTGGGTTCTATGCAGTCACCAACCTATCCATGGGACCAGGTGGCCAGGATGCAGCAGCCTGGGTCCTGCACCAGGTTCCAATCATCAGTCTTTGGCTTGCAGCTATTTAAGGGCAGACAGGAGTAAAACAGATTTGGAAACAAGTTATAATTTTTTACCCTGTTCCTTGCTGCAGCTCATTGCACATCTGCACCAACATGGGCTTGAGTGGGTCTGGGCCCACAGAGACCCTCTGGCCTCAATTGTGTGCCTATCTTTGGGTGACACATGGCAAAACCAAGACTGTAAGTGTTCCAGGGGACCTTTCCTGGCCTCTGTCAGGTGCCACAGGGCTCTCCTGCAGCCGTGGCTAGGGGCACTGCTGTATGCTGACAAAGCATTCACATTCTGCAGGATCATTCACTCTTTCTGAATATTTGAAACTATGAAGACTGCTTTTTATTGATCATTACCTTATATTGGCAGGCAGCAGGGGCACATAGTGAGGGTGAGAGAGGGGGTTTGGACTCTGCCCTTCTCCTCCAGCACCCCATGGTCAGGTGCCCCATGGAGACCTCTCCTACAGCAGGGAGCCAATGATAAGGGGAACTGGAGCTTGCTTCTGTCAGGAAGTGTTTGCAGAGCTCAGACTGACATACCGAGGCAAACAGCAAACGCTCCCGGACCACATAAATAAGCCGTCACTTTGATCGAGTATGTAACTGAAAAGGAAGCAGATTGGAAAATTATCTAAAAATAGTGGAGCAAAGATTAGCAGCACAAGAATCAGCTCAGAAGCATCAGGACACTCCTGGGCTTATTCAAATCACAAGTTCTTACAGGGGGATTGCAAAGATGTTGAAAATAAACAGACAGCTCTACACATTACTTGGGTTTGCCTGAACTCCAGGAGAGCATAATATTCCTTGAAGGGCACAGAGGCTACCTGGGAAGTCTTAGCATTTTTAATGAGGGTTATGAAGAATTTTATTATCATGGAAAGGAATATAATAATTTTCTCAATAAAAAAAGCTCCTTAGTCAGCAACTACTGCCTAGCACTTAGAGGCAATTCAGCCGTCTTTAGCTGTCATTTCAGAAGACATATGGCAAGAACAAGATCAAATTCATATTGCATTTCATATCAGGAAAATTTCCCATTAATAATAGGTTTGTCTTTATAATGTGTGTCTTGGAGTAAAATAATTTGAGCTATGTGGGATTTTATGAGACACTCGAGAGAGAGAAGTCTGCAGAAATTTCTGACCATCTCCTCCCTTTACCTTCCCCTCTTCAGACCTCATTAAGATTTTCACAGTCTTCCAGTTCGTTTCAGTTGCACTTGCATTTTCTCCCACCTTTCTGCAATCCTGTTTAGTTTGGTTTTGTTTTGGAATCATTATCCATTAAGTATTTATTGCTTTATTGAACCAGCTTGGCTCAAGAATGCATATTTTCTTTCCCTTGTTTTTCCCTACTTTTTATAGTGTATCCATTAAAACTTGCATCCCTTGTTGTGGGAGTACAACAGCAGCCTATAATACTAATTGCTGTTGCAGGATCTTGCCTTTGTTTTCTCCTGAGTAATGAGGCTTCCAAGCTGACACCTCTCTTGCAGTTCTCTTTGAGTCCTCACCATGGTGGCCTGGAGCAATGAGCTTGCCATGAGATCCTTCAGAAGCTTTCCCCCTGCACCTGTAGAAGTGACTCAGTTGTCCAGACACTGCTGTGATCTGATCTCTCTCTCTGGTCAGTAATGGCTTGGCTATGGATGAGCTGAACTAGAAGCTACTCGCTGCTACAGGAGGGGAAAGCCTGCTCTCCTCCACCCTGGATCCCCTCCACGCCCTCCTCCAGACTCCAGTCTGCACTGCACACTGCTCACCTCACAGATTCTCCTTGCACCAGCTCTGGCACTCATCTGATTGTAAGATAAGCCAATTTGGACCAGCAAAACAGCAAACCTGTGAGTCATTCATTCAACTTGAGGTGCCTTGTGAAACCATACCCTCCAGCTAAAAGCACAGCTGGGCATTAAGTTATATCTGGACACAGTTTGCACCATAACAAGAAGGAGTGTACAACCTTTCATTTCTTAAAATTGGAACTATAAGTTCTGGAGGGTATGGAAAAACATGTCAGCAGTGGATCTGAAACAGCTACTAGATTATATGATCACTAAGAGCCAACTTCTGTGTCATTTCTCATGAGGTGACATTTCAGTGGGCCAGCTTGGGCAGCTACACCAAAATTACCCACCCCTGTCAGCAACACAGCTACTTCTCCTGTTGGTTTGCCCTGCAGCTTCAGATGGGATCCCTTTCAGGCCGTCTGTGTCTCCAGCTGTGAAGCTGCTTTGCACCAGGATGCTCTATAGTCTCTACAGCAGGCTAGGAACAACACAGGTGGCAAATTTTTAAGAGTGAGATGTTGTAGTCCTTTCTCTCTTTTTGACTTGCTCCCATTGTCTCATGCACACCCTTAGTTCCCAGGAGAAAATCTCCTGAGCTCTGGCAGAAATTATTAAGAGCACAGCAGATAAGCAGTTTCAGTAAGCTGAGCAGGGATCATAGGCCAAAGTGTGTACCTGGGAAGTTATGGAACTACTTTTGAAAAGGGCTTTAAAGATGAAGCATGCTTCTTCGTGATGTGTTCTCATTATTATAGCCAGTCTTTCTATCCACAAAGGAGCAATGGCACCTGCCAGGGCTTGCTATTGCTCTCCCTGTGTCGCTATCAAAGTAGGGGGAGTCAGTTTAGAGAGGCTGTGCTGGCAGCTGGAGCTGGGTGTGCTGCTCTGGCTGCACCACTGCCTTCCCTTGCTGTGCAGGCAGAGCCTTCTGTACCTCTGTTTAAATGGGGACAATAGTTACCTACAGCTTGTCTCCTCGGTGCCGTGAGACTGGACTCATTAGCACTGGCAAGGCACACAGCCACCTGGATAAAAGGGAGAGACGAGTGCTCGGTTTCGTTATTTGAAGACCCGGATCAAAGAACCAAGGGCGGCCTTGATTTACCACTGGAGGTACACCTGCAAGAAACGCCCGACTAGAAATCAAGCAATAAAACCACTGTCAGTAAAAACAACAATGAAGGCATGAAAAAAAGTTTCCAGCTGGTCAGCTGGAACACAATGAATCAAGGAAAACCACAAAGCAACCGCTGGTTTTTTTTCTGACACTTTTTACCATCTTGTTGCAAAAACTTCTAAAACAAAACAAACACTCCACAGGATATGTAGCTTGGGGTTTTTGGGTTCTTTTAGAGGAAACAAGGAAAGGGCATAAAGGGCTTTCCTTCCCCTCTAATAACTGCAGCTTTGGAGGAAGGAGGTTCTACGTAAGATGTTAATGATTGAACAATAAATTCCTGGTAGATAAAGCAGGGGTGAAGCACAGATCTGTCTCTGCCTCTATTCCCTGCCACTCTGACAGCCAGCAAAGGTTGTCAGGCCTAAAGCCACCAATAAATATTCATGCTCCCCAGCAGCATACTGTAGTCTTCATGCCCCAGTGTTTCCAGGTAAGCACTTTCACATGGTATTATGTAGAGGCTGACATGTTTTAAACATCCCCTCTGGTCAGTATGCACTCACATTCCTGCAAGGTTAAGAAAGGGCATTCATCCCATCAGAGAGAAGTAAAAGCATGCATAAAGGTAGGTCATGGTTATCGAGGATGGGAGAAGAGGTGGCATGGACTTTTCTGGGAAACAAGCCCTGGGTGCTGGAGGGATCTGCAGATCTCTGACCTCTGAACGGCAGGCATCCCTCCACCTGGGCTTGGGGCAGGGGGAAGCCATCATTTCCCACCTCTAATGCCATCCATCAGCATGACACAATGAGTTTCCTAGTCTGTAAGACACCTCAGGACAGACACGATGAGCCACTGTCTGGAAAACAGCCAACTAACGAGAAGGGAGAGGTGACGGGGAGCTGCTGGTCACGTAGAACATGAGCTGTAAATCAGAGCTGAGTGTCAGGGAAAGGGATTTTTCCCTTGGAGCAGCAGAGAGACACCCTTTAGCTTTACTCTGTCAAATAATCAAGCCTACTTCAGTCTGTTTCAGTGCCTTATGAAGGGAAGACCAGAGGGCTGGGGTTGCGTGGATTCAGAGGGTTGTGTTAAAGATCCTTGCAGGACAGGGAGGAACAGGCAAAGCAGGCATGAAAGCTGGTGGTCAGGAAATGTCATGGAATCACTCAGCAAATCTAGGAAACTTGTTTTGATTAAGTTTATACAGAAAGACTTAAAGAAAATAGAGAGAAAGAGACCACCAACACAGCGAATCCAAGTTGAGCTAATGGAAAGAAATGAGTTTTTATTATTCTAGCAAATATTGGTGGGGATGTGATTGAAACAACCCACTGAATCTAAGCTCCTCCCCTTCAGGAAGCTGATCAAGCTCCAAATTTCCCTGCTGGCCTCAGCTCCTCTGAAGGGCCAACCCAAAGTCTTAGAGATGAACAGTGGGAACTTGAAGAACATCAGGAGCAGATCCAGCTCTGTGTGGCTTTGGCTTGTGTCCCAGCAGACACAGTAAAATAGGGGAGAAATCAAACCTGTGGAGGCTGGAAGGGGTCGAGACACCAGTGGGGCTCCTCTCTTCCTTTAGCAGTCTGAAAGTGGGGTACAGGCTGCCAGGCTGCCTCAGCTCTCTTTATTGGACCTGGAGCCACAAATACCTCCACAGGATGATTCATCCCAACAGCTTGAGGTGCCTTTGTGCTGTCAAATCCGTCACCCACAGTGCCAACATAGTAATTCATGCTGAGACCCCCCCCAGACACCATCTAAAATAAATTTCAAGAGGAAAGCTGGCCACAGCTAACAGGACAGGTTGCCCCACACCTTCAGGGGCTGTCCCCCAGTACTGCTGTGGCAGACCTAATACTCTCTCATATCCCTATGCACATCCTAGGCTCACAGTACCAAGCCTTACCATCCCATCACCAAACACTGGTGTGACCCTGACGCTCATCCTCTGTGGAGCAAGAAGGGGATCTTGTCCTTTCATATGAACATCTTCCCATAGAGACCATAGAGAGAGGCCACATGGCTCCCTCAGAGCAAACACCCTGCTTGCTCCTACCCAAAAGGTTTAGAAGTTGTCAAGGGGCAGCCATTCAAGCAGCATTGCAGTGCTCTTTAATGGAGCAGCATTTCTGTGGTGCTTAAAATAACTGTCCCTGACGCTAATAGCACCTAGACGGCGTCTGTCCTTGGTATTGCAAAAAACCCCGTGCTTCATCCACGGAAGTTCCTGCTGAAGAGGAATGAGTATGGCTGGGGTTTCAGATCTTCCTGGAAGAGGTGGATTTTTCATGAAGCCAACCCAATAAACTCCTTCCACAAGCAACGGCATCAAGGCTTAAATGATGATGAGGAAACACAGGGAATGAACTGGAGGGGATATGAAAGACGGCTGGTTGATCTGCCATTCCTCTAATTGGAAAGCTGCTGGATTTTACTCTGTGATGGTTTTACTAGACACCAATAAATTTCAGTTGTACTGCCAGGAGGAAAGAAGGCTCTCTAAGTGTTTCCTGTACCAGATGGGACTAAATAGGTCGTGCCGATGGGAGGGGAGGGGTTGCAGGAAGCTATGCTGCTCAAACACTGAACACCCAGGCCTTCAAACATGTGGGGCATGTCAAGGCTGGGGAGAAACAGTGTTTCTGAGGGAGTTCCTTCACACACAATTTACCTGGCCTTTTGAACACAGTCCAGTGAGAAGCGAGAATAGCTGGTTAAGAAAAAGGTTGCAATATGACATAAATTCCTAAAAATAATAGACACATATATAACTCTCTCCCACTGCAAATCCATCCCTGCTCACTACTTCCTCATACTTCTGCTAAACCAACCAAAACAAAAAAGAGACTGTATTTCAAGAAAAATAAAGTGGCATAATTAAGTAGGTTACCATACACAGAACACTATTCAGGAAATTACAGTGCAGTAAGTTACTGTAAAAACATGAGATACATGTGCTCTCAAGGACTACCCATATTTGTACCCTTATCCTGTGCCAAATTTGGCAAAAGCAATATAGCGTCCCCTTCCCAGCTGAAGGTAAACTTCCTCATCTTAATGGAGGATTAAGAAGTTTCCCCCTAGGGCTATGCTTATGTCACTGTGCTCCTTCTGCCATAGCTCTGTGGGCCTGCCAAGAGCCGTGGATGCTGCTGGATCTGCTCCCTCCCTAGGAGATGGAGAGACCAGTATTAGCAACAGGTTATCAGTGTTGCAGCCATTTTTAATATCTGCTTTTAAAGAAGACTATTATTGAAACAATGCATGTGATCTTAGTTAAAAATAGCATTTTTCTGTGAATTGATATTTCCTCTGAAGTTTATTTCCCTCTCAGCTTATATTCCTTTCTAGATGCAGTGCCTTTCACTGAAGAATATGGCTGTCATGGTGCACCATTTGCCTTTATGCTCCAGCCACTTGTAGCAGACACTGTGTAAACGTCAAAAAGAACTTACAGTGCCTCCACAAGACCAAGAATGAAATCCTTTCAGGATTTCAGGTCTTGACGGCATTCGAACCAGTCTCTTCCATAGCCCAAAATTATGGGTACATAGCCAAAGATGGAAGAGCCACATTTCTTCTTACATGCTTATTATTCCCCTCGAAATTAATATGAATGAAAATGAATCAGATCAGTCATCAGATCTGATAAGCTCTGTGATACAGATCGCATCTGAATGAGCAGTAGCCGATAAAATACCAGTATTTGAAGACACTAGCAAATTCTCTTTTATAGTATCAGATCTCCTTTTATGTGCTTTCCACCAACATTCAAGTAGATGAATTTTCTTATCTTTTTATTGTTTGTGTTTTTTGGTTTTGGGTTTGTTTTTTTTTTACCAGAAAATAAGCCTGTAAAATGAAAAACATGTGAAAACTCATCTGAGAATCATCACCTGGGGACTCTCACTGGCAAGGCTGGTGGCACAAGACTGAAACCTTTTTTATGGTCTTGGAATTGTTTGATCTGAGAGAATAGATATGAATTATATGACCAATTACACGGATCACATTTCAGATAATAACCAAATTGTAAATAGTCCCATAGTTCCCATCTAATTCATGAATGAGAAAATAGTTGAACTGTGCAAGCAAAGTTGTGGGTTTTCACATTCCCTTCCCAGTTATGCTTGACAGCTAGAAGGGGAAAGCATTGGGCTTGATAAAAAATACAGTCTGCAAGAACAGCACAGAGTTTCTGAGCCTGGATGGGAATACTGTCAATTTTCATGGAGCAGTATTTTCAGTGCTCAAGAGTTTGACCTTTTGTCCACTTTGGACTGGCATAATTTTTTTTTTTTTTTTAATATTTTCAGATAACCTCTATAAATGAGGAATTCCTCACCTATGAGTACACAAATATAAAAATATTAATGACCACAAGATGAGAAACAGATGAAGGACTCTTGAAGCCAAATATTCACATCTCTGTACAGGGATCTAGCCAACATAAGCATGTAATTTGCATCTACATTTTTGGCACCTAATGAAATAGTCTTTTTAAAGTAACCACCTAATTTCCCTATTGAGAAGTACCTGCCTTTGAAGGTCTCCCAAGGAGATACACTCCATGGAACAGAAGCACCTAAATTTCTCTCCTTCAGATGAGTAGGAAACTCTGGCAATATTTGTCTGCTCTCAAGACACCTCTTTGTCAGTGGCTGGAGCCTCTGTGGAAGATGCCTCTCAGTTACTGACCAGGAAACCTAAACTAGTTTTAGCAACCACCTCAGCTCTGCAGTCTGCAGCCCTCCCTACCTGTTTGCTGAAATAAAAGTATGTTTAGGATATTGCATGAATGTGTGGGCATGAAAAACTTTGGCAAATCAATGTTAGTTTTAAATACATCAAAATTCAACTGCTGAAGAGAACACTGATACCATAATGCTCACATGAATTATTCCTTTTTTTCCTTTCACAGCCAAGAAGTTTAAAATACTCAAAAGCATTAATTGAAATAGGGTGGGTAATCATTACTGCTTTTATGCCTATAGTTGTCTAATTAAATGCCTATTTATGTATTTATAGGACAAGACCCAGCAAAATACACACAGACACACAAACATACAAACTCATATACTCATATTGCTGAAATTGCATAACAAGTTGGGAGATTAGACCAGAAGTAGAATCCAGATCTCTTGATGCAAAACCTTTTGCTTTAACCATTCAAGAATAGATCCCCCTAGCCTCACAGACTGTCAAATTAAAATGAAAGAGGAAAAGAATCACAGAAACTTCAAATCAAAGCGTGAAATTGAAAATCTGTCAGATCCATAAAATGAAAATTCTCTCCAAAGAAAAAATCTGACACGATCATATTTTCTCATGAAATTGCAGCTGGAAATAAGGTCATTCTGAGGAGAAAAGAAAAAGAATAATATTAAGAAAAAAAACCTCCAGAACAGCATCAGCCACTTCAGTAAGAGAGTCTGAAGGGTTTTGACAAGTACTGTGTCTAAGCCAAAAAACCCCAGGGCTAGATCCTCCACTAAAATCAGAAAACTTAAAGGGACATTGTCAAAGTTGGTAGACCAAACATTTGAGCTACTTTAAACTCAGAGTAATACAGAAAAATTCATCTTTTTCTTTATTAAAAAGAACGGCTGAAAGATATTTATTAAGAGTATGGTGACATCATTTACATATTTATTTTGTAACTAAGGATAACAGGCTTTGCAACATTTTTTTTTGCTTGGCTTTAAATCCTTGCTTACATTGTAGGTTGAAAGATTACTTTCTAATTAAAACTTAGCAATTTTTTTCCTTTACTCATACCAAGAAAGTTATGGAGAAAGTCAAATGAAATAAAGTAAGTTAAAATGGGACACAGAGAGGGGGCATGAGGGGGAAATGTTTATTTTTAAGTGCAGCATGGCATCATTCTGTTATAAAAATCTGGTACAAACTGATTTTCTGAAGTGCTGAGAACCTACAGATCCTTTGAATTCAACAGGAGATCTGAGCACTCAGCTGACTCTCTGGGAAATCAGGCCACATTTCTTTAGCTCCCCAAGTCTTAATCCTGCAAGAATTTCTTCACTTGTCCAGTTCGGTGTATGTGGTACTTCAGCTGGAGTTAAAGTGGCTTCATGGTGGCTCTGTTGGTGTGTGTGCAGAGCTCAGTGTCTGGATATCTAACTGAGATAACTCATCTGCTTAGAGATGAATAAAGACTAAAGCCAGCAGTGTGAGAATCACTTGGCTCCAGTTAATGGAGGAAATCAGTACTTAGTGGGCACAGGCCATCCCTCCCAAGCCCAGCACACAAACTAAAATGCCAAGGCATTGAGGAGCATGTGTGAAGCCAAACCACTGCAGGAGATGGATCCCACTGACTTACATGAATTTCCTTCTGGGTCTTGATGTATTCTCTGCAGCATTTTCTACAACATCTATAAGGAGGGTCAGTACCTCAGATGTACTTCTCAAAAGCCACCATGTTAACAAGATTAGACAAGGATTTTAAATTACAATATTGCTAAATAATCTGGCAGCATGTAGTTGGTCCAGTTGTTACTGCTGAATTAGTAAATATGTAAACCAGCATTTGCACTGATTGGCACCTTGTGTATTTATGCACATTTTCCTCATGATCCTTTTTCCACTGGCATTTCTAGCGCAATTTAAGTTGTGAGCCCAGCTGCACTGTGGGGACACTTACATAAGGAAGACCAAAACCTTCATATTAAGATAAGACCTATGGTGGGACATTGCACCTTGGGACTGCAAGGCTTCTGTGTCTTTTTGTTTTCTTCACTGAGAAGAGATCCTAGAAGATTGCCTGGCTCCTGGCCAGGAGTCTCTATCTCTACAAGTGGGTCTTCAAACCAGGAGCTGGAGGGTCAAGCGGCCACCCTATTTCCTGTGGCAGCTTCAGCCTGTGGACAACAAGGCGGATGTGGCCTGAAGAGCCACCTAGCTGTAGTGAATATTGAAGTGAAGCAAAGCAGGGCACTGGAGAGGCCATTTACCAAGCTGGCATCCATCATGTGCCACAGTGGCCAAGGGACACCTGATGGGGTGACTGACACTGACAAAGTGTCAATGAGTGTGTGTCACCCCTGAGCTCAGCTCAGGGAGCACCTCTGAGCATTGAGAAGGATGCCTTCATCTCTTCAAGTGCAAACCCCATTGCCAGGGTGCTTGGGAAGGCAACAGCACTGCCCAAAGCTGTGACTTAGTAGTGAGGTGCACCAGCAGGAGCTCCTTGACCCACAGCACTGCAGAGATACAGAAGACCATTGCAGGCTTAGCACACAGAGGTCTTCTCCAGGGAGTTGATACAGCTGACTGACACCCATCCCCTTGGTTTCCAGCCTCAGGTTCTTATGAGCAAAAGGACACATGTTTTGCCACTGGGAAAACTGATGGAGGAGGCAGGTCTTACTCTCGCTCCTCTCAGAGATGTAGGCTTCGTCAATCACTCAATGAGAAAGTTCTTCCAAGAAAAGATCTCTCAAGCTTGAAGCTGTCTCACTTCACATGTAATCAGTAAATATTAATTAGGCAAGGAAGAGAGGTAAAAATAACCCCCTCACCATGGAGATATTTTTATGAAATTTACAGATAATTTTTTTAAGCAGTGCCTGGATCCTCTTTCTTCTCACCAAATAAATGTCGAATTCTCTGTGATGAGAAGAAGCTATTCTCCCCAGTATAGTCCATCAAGGCAGGATTGAATTTGATTGCCTCAGGCTGTCTGAGGATGAATTGAATGCAGATCTCTATTTTTTTTGGGGGTGGTCTTCAAAAAGTGACTGTTTCCACCCCATAGCTAGAAGGCAACCATAGAGATCTCCTCCTTTCCAAAGCAAGTGCTCATATTCTTTGCCCACTCAAGTCTCTTGTTTGGAAAAACAGGGAAAATAAAAAGGGGGGTGGGGGGGAGGCAGAGGGGAGGACCAGCTGTAACCAGTGCTGCTTCTAAAATGTCTTGTGAAGGGATCTTATACATAGATTTCAGCTTGTGGGCTCCTAACCAGGGCCTGCTGGGAGGATTTCTTTGCTCTGTGAGTATTTGAGGAGAGTGCTTGGTAAGTCCTTGTCCTAGTCCTAGCCATGGGCTGTCTTCCTCAGCTGGTGAGCTCTGCATTTACAAAGAAACATGGATTCCATCTGAAATGACTTTTCTTCCTCTGTGAGGAGTAAATGGTATACTAAAGACTACACTTTTCCCAAATGCAATTCCACCTGTAGAGACATGGACATGGATCAAAACATAGCTCCCAATTCACACAACACCACAAATGCATTTCTTTGTGCTGACCTAATTGTCAAGTCTGATTTGGAGGATAAACTCAG
Organism: Corvus kubaryi; assembly: GCF_017639235.1. Lineage (NCBI taxonomy): Eukaryota > Metazoa > Chordata > Aves > Passeriformes > Corvidae > Corvus > Corvus kubaryi. The sequence continues at coordinate 13,309,598 of NW_024580667.1, read as the reverse complement.
AAAAGTACAGAGCGATTTTTTATGAACATTTGTATATGGTCTCCTTTGTTAAACTGGCATTAACTACCTCCTAACCAAAAAGTGGAGATAACTGGGACACCTTGGTTGAAATAAAAAAATAATCAGACATCTATGGTTATGTCAAGTCATGCTGGAAAAATAAAAAAGGACAAGAACAGCGTAGCTGAGTCTGAAGCCAGGGATGCAGAGAAACTTGGATTTATCTAAACCTTAGGAGTATGTTAGAATATACTTATGTTGTTGTAGTTAAGCAATCCCATCTATGGCTGTAGTTCAGGTTCTCATGCAGTAAAAAGATATGAAACAAATAGCAAATAAGGTGCTTGAACTTTAAGAAGGTCTTGAATAAAGATGGCTGAGAGACCAAGAGATAAATTATGCTGAACTTTGAAAATGAGTTTATTTAATTTAATATTAATCTGGATCTATTGTTTTTTCCCCCTCCCTCATTTATCACTGGGATCATTTGCATAAGGTTCACCAGGGACCTCTGTGTTGCTGCCAGTGAGCAGCCCATGGTGCTGTATTCCCAGTGGGGTGTGACACGTGTCTTGACTCCCAGATGATGGGAGAAGAGCAGTGGCAGTGTATGTGGTGTCATCCACCTCTCTGCTGCACGCAGAAGGGTTCTTTATGACATTATAATTACTTCTCATACCCCAGACATAAAGGGAGACACAAGGGAGAAGAGGAAGCCTACCTTATAAAACTGGGTTTTTAGAAGTATTTTTGGCTTCTGGAACCTATAGGATTTTTCTGTGGGGGTAGGGATCCCTGCAGGGGGAATTTAAGTCTGCTGAGAACTCTGTTTTTTCTTTTTTTCTTGAGGAAGAGGCTGGGAAGCTGTTTATGGGCCTTAGAGGGTCTGTTCATTTTAATCTAATTTTAATTTATTTCTTTGAATAAGTACACCAAAATCCACATGTTGATCTTGACCTAGTGATCAGTGTTAAGTCTTCAGTCAGTGAGGTCACTGATTGGGGTGAGCGGGAGCAGAGCTTGCATGTTTTTATGCAAAATAGCTGTAGCAATAGATTTACACAAAATTACTATATATGAATATTTCTTTACAAATATTATGCAACAACAGAAAACACACAACCAGAAAACACAAATTGTTCTATGTTTTCCTCTTCTGAAACAAAATATGATAATAACTCTTGAAACATTTTCTCAGTTAAAGAGAAACCTGCTGCTCAGCAACAGGGTTTCATCAACCAGAATCATAGTCCTGTTCCTGCTGGTGAGAGTGGGGATGACAAAAAGGTCTTCAACCCCCTCTGTAGTCAGCCAACAGAGTTCATTACTCCAAGAATGTAAATGTTGTTGGATTTTCAGACTTGCAACTGCAGAAGCCATGTGGTTGTTGGCCTTGGAGTAGATCGGCCCATTTGGTCCACAGCCACTGTGGTCAGCATGTGCTTCATTTGCTTACAGGAAAAACTGCAGTTCAGATCTGAGGTTCACCAGGAACCTTGGCAGGATGCCATAGGAAAGCCTGTTAGGCTCAAAGGCAGGATTTTTTGCTACTCTTTGGTGTAACATTTATCCCACAGTAAGCACCTCACTTACCTAGCACCACCTACCAAGGAAAGTGCCCTTCCTTGCAAGTCACAGTATTCCCAAGAGGGTAGAGATGTATACAATATCCCTCCAGCTGTGGGCACCCCATGGGTAGCCCTGCTGTTTACAGGCTAATTCCACTGCAACACACACCATAGGCCTTGGGCAGACACTGTGGCACTATGTCCTATGGACACATGGGGGAGGATGCTGTGGTCTGGAGAGAGCCCGCAGAGTTCAGCTTCCAGGGATTTCACTTCTCAGTCCTTTAAACAATAATTGCACTCATTGCCAACAAAGCAAAGACTGTGCATGCTCCGAAATGCTAATGGATGTTAGCACTGGAGCCGGTCAAATGCTCCTTTCATTGGCTCAGGAAAAATAAATGTGAAAATATTTTTGAACTTTTTATCTTAAATTGCCGCAGATTGAGACAAAAATTTTGCCATTTGTTTTTGTGTGGGTAGCCTTCTGCAAATGTCAGGCAGCAAGGAGGTTTCTGCACAGATGCTGAGCTGGATGAAACCATTTGAGAGGTCACAAGTTCCAGTCCTCCTGTAGGCTTTCAAACACAGGCTCTACTTTTCTGTACAGGGAGCAATTCCTCTAAGCCAAGGAGGCTGTTCACAGTACAGGAGTTTAAACATGGGTGTAAACTTTTGCATGACCAGGTCTGAAGTTACCATCTGTGAAATGTGGCTGACGCATTGTAATTAGCAATTGTTAAGAAAAGGGCTTAGAGATACAATCACAGCTCTAACACCAAGGATTATACAACAAAATAGAGACAAAAGGGGAATTATTTTTCTTTTATTATATTTCTCAGTGCAAGAATTATGAAAGGACTCTACATGCATTTTTCATAATTTTCCCATAGTCATTTATAATAATCTCTTGGAAGAATCAAACTAAAACTTCAGTCCTCACAGGGAAAATTTGCCGACTCATGCATTTGTTTTGTTATGTACAGTTGGTCATGTGGGCTCAAGATGGTGCTATGAAATGAAGTTTATATCTGACCTTTGAAAAGTCAAAACTAGTTTGGGGAAATTGCATACAAAATAGTTAAAATGGTCTCACAAAGTGTACCCTAAAGCAGGTACTGAGATGCTAAATCCAGCAGTTACAGTGAGTCCTCTACATCAGACTCGAGACGGTAAGATGCATTTTAGAATTGCCCAAGGGAAAAAAACCAACCATGTTTTTCCAATATGGGTCAAAAACACTAATTAGCTGGAATTGTTTCTCATGATCACTAACTCAGCAGTTCTCTTTCTGCCTCTGTTAGAGAACTGAGTTGAAGAGTGGTTGCATTAAAATAGCAACAAACAACATCCAAATTCTAAACACTAGTCAGGCTTAAATTTATCTCCCGTAGTGCTTCCTTGTGACAGTGGCGATGACAGCGTCGATTAGATAGGGCTGGCACTTCACACCATGTGTCACTCCTCATTATCTGATGAGAGTCCCTGTATGAGGCAGGTGCTGGGGAATGAAAGATTAGGTGCAGCTCCTGTAATCAGGCTAAATCCTGCACTACCTCCGCCGAGCGATAACAAGCAGCTTTCTCCTTTCCACAAATTCTTCCCCACTTTTGTGTACTCATGAGTCTGTGGGTGTAATTATCCCAGCTGTGGCTGAGAAACGCCACTGCAGAAACCAACATTTCCAGGATGAGGTTGATTCTGGATTGCAGACCTGTATTCCAGACAATTTCTGTTTTCCCAGGAGTACATACAGTCCTAGTCATGCAGCCTTAAGCCAACCTGAAGAAGTGCCCCTCCCTCCCTCCCATCTGTGCAGATGTTTAAGCTTTTCTTCCTCAGTTTCAGCAGATCCTCTTTAATTCCGCTTAATGGCTCTATCACTCTCCAAAAACAAGCAAACAAATTTTGCAAGTGAATGAACATAATGAAAAAGCAAGGTGTGAGGCTTGGAGACGTAGACTGAATTTTGACACTTGCTGCATTTTTCTAATACTTCTTAGTGTGCTAATCAACATTTGGCAGCGTGGCTATTAGAAGTTAAGTTCCAGTAATGAGATCTAACAAACTTCATGGAATAAGGACAGCCATCTTTCAGTGCCAGTAACTGATGAGAGCTACTTGGGCTTTTTGCACACTTTCAGAAACAAATCACTCCTCAGATTTGAAATGAGAACACTGGCTTTTTGGGAGAGAGCCAGGTCATGCTGAGTAAGACTCAGACATCTGGGTATGGGAAGGGATTCATGTATGCTAGATACAGAAAAGAAAATATACAGCTAGCTTTGGGTAAGAATCAGCCACCACTTGCTGCCTTCTTGGAGTGTCCCAGATAGAGGTTGTCTGCAATCAGCTCTTCTATAGAGATACATTTGGGAAGCCAAGAAGGTGGCAACCTAAAATGAAAATTTACAGGCCACAGGGAAGTGAATGGGCAAACCTGAAACATTCTGTACTTGCCAGCAGTCACAGATGCAGGTTACAGCTGGTGAAATGGCAAGTGTGATGAAAGTAAGTGTTTCACTGGAGGGCTGGGATGTTAAAGAGGAAGAGGAGCAGAAAATACTTCCGTCTATCAAAGAAAATAGCCTAAAGCTAGCAAGGGAGAAGCACGGCGGTGTGTGGGGAAGGTAAAGAACAGCACTGTGGCAGTGGCCAGAGGCATTCAGAATCACTGGCGACAGTCAGCACCTGTGGGCACCCCTGCTCTGTCACGCCAACAGGGTCCCACACCACTGACCATACAGTTTAACCATGACTGGATGAAGCACTAGAGGATGCACTGTGGAAGGCTCACACTTCTGGGAGCTGAATCCCAAGCTAATGTTGACTTTTTTGTCATACTAAATGTATATCTGTAAAACCCATATGGCTGCTGCTTGGATAGATGGTCCCCACAGTGCACTGGTGACACTGTGGTGCCAGGCAGAAGTTTAACTGCCTGGTTGAAATGCCTCTCTAAGCATGCCAGCCTTCCCAGGAGCTCAGATGTGCCAGCAGTCTCCTTCCAGAGACTGAAAGCCAGCCAGGGGCTCCTGTTCTCTGCTGGTGTTCTGGAGAGTTGGCTGAAAGATAAAAGGATGCTTCTGTTTTACTCTGTGGAGAGGTAAATAACTATACTTATTACAGTGTTATGCCTGAGCCATGATTTGGAAGGAAGAAGATTTTTCTGTGTCACTCTGAGTCACCTCATGCCCCACATAGTGGGCTCAGAGGAACATCTTCCCCTCCCCAGCAAGAGGCCATGGCCTTGTGCTCACTGGGAGGCAGGCAGGATTTGGCAACAGCTGATGCAAACATTTCCCAGACTGCAGGGAATAACATTTAGTCATACAAAAATCCCAGTTGGTTCCTTCATGCTTAAACCACTGCCCTCTGCAGTTGGAAAGTTAATTTGGGAAAAATGACTGGATGACAAAGCAAGGAAAATATGGTAAAATGGTCTTAATTTTATTTTTAACAATTGATGTCGCTGTTGAAGTAATACTGGACATAACCCTTATTTAGTACTCTACTATTTGATCTTCATGGTTACAAAACGTGTTTCTGTGTACTGAAGTTGAAAATAGGGGGAAAAAATCCACTGCTGACTGTCTGCTCAGGAATGGGACATGAGCAAGAAGAATGCATGAAGTGAAATACATGTTTTTATACATGGAAATTTCTTCTTTTTTGTTTTCTTGCATTGAAATCCAGTCATTTCTACTCTGCGCATTACTGCTTTTCTGAGTAACCGTAACCATGTATTTTTAGCATTGTGCTTATTGCATCTGACACACAAAAAGAATATTCCTTTTTTGGCATTTATTAAATTTCACTGGTTTTCCAGTCTTGCAACCTGACCCATCAGCTGAACACCTCTGAGTTCCTCTGAGCTCTTGCAAGGTATTAGACCAATTACTGCAACCTTCTCAATATAGGAGTCTACCTCTTCTGCATGTGCAAACACTGTGATACCAAAACAATCCAAGCCTTTGGAAATTATGCTTGGGCTAGGCTCATGAAAGGAGAGGAACCACTCCTGCACTAAGGCATACTTGTTACTGATCAAGCTGAAAACTGACTCCTGAAACAATCCCTGAAACAGGGAAACATTACCGTTCCACTTTCCTAAAATATCACATGCAAGTAGGTAGGTTCTTCCGATGACACAATGGGTAGTCTTATCTACAAAGAACAGTTTGGCACCACTGTAGAAAAGCAGACTGGCAAGCAGGCATACAAATGTCCCAATGTACAAATCAGCAAGGAAAGCCCTTTTTCTACTGTCAAGAGGTGGAATAGGCAGATATTGACTACTCAGGCCTTATTTCACTGCCATGTCTTGACCCTAAAGGTAAATTTTTTTCAAGGGTAAGTAATGGAAATGTTCAAAAGCCAGAGTATGGGAAAGGTAATGATAGTTTTGTCTACATAGGAAACTAAGTCTTCTCTCCAGGTATGAAAACATATCAGATAAATGCACATTTGACCACTCACAGCTTGAAGTCTTTCTGCTGCTCCAGCGATGCAGTGGGTAGAAAAAAACATCCAAGTCTTGAGCACAAGTCACAATGTGTTCACATGAAAGTCACTTTTAGAATAAGTTGTATGGATACACAGAATGTCTATCCCACAAACAGATGTTTGGGATCTTGAACAATGAGCTGTGTCTCAGCATTCATTCTCATTACATGAGCACGGAAATCCCAGAGGAGCTGGCAGTCATCATAAGCTTTGTGGCATGTCCAGTGGAGGCGGAGAGTCTGTGAGTTTCTAGTGGCCTCTTACAAAGCTGTGGAAGAGAAAAACAAAATCTAATGCATACAAGAGAGTAGCGGAGGAAGTACATTTTACAGAAATTTTCTAAAAAGGTCCTCAAGACTAATTGTATGAAGTGGTTAGAAAAGCGTAACAGCCTTTAAGACACTCTCACCACTTCTCAGAGAAGAATGAGTATGAATTGGCTAAATCCAGTGTAGTGCTCTGTCCTTCAGCTGAGTAAAACCTATGGTTTTAGCCCTAGCACATTGTATATTGTGCACAGGATGCCCATGGAATAGAATGTATATCACTTCATGTGCATAAAAACTGGAAGCAAGACGAAGAACTGCAAGACGTGATCACAGGTGTCAGGTTCTGATGTACCTAGCAGATGTGGTCCAGCCTAATATGTGTTTGATTAGCCCCAGAACCACAAGGATTTCTAGGTTTTAGCAAAGCAAAGTTCTGTGTGCCAGTCAGACTAAGACTAGTCACAGACCTGGCCTTTTCTTTATTCTGTCTTTTATTTTAGAGCCGACAAACAGAAAGGACTCCTCTGCGTCCTTTGGAGGACTTTGACATGAAAACCACCTTCAAATCTTCCTTGCCATCTGAGGGGCAGGTAGAGAGGGAATGAAGGGATGGATGACATGTCCTGTGTGAGTGAAAAAGTAGCTGGAAATGGCTATGCCCAGGGTTGACTCAAAGCTGACTCAAAACTGCTGTGCTGTGTCAGCTGACGGCAGCATTGCTGAATCCAGGAGGACAACACCCCAAGGAGGGAGCATGCCAACCTGACCCACGAGCTGCAGTGCACCCTGTCTTACCCAGATTGCTTTCCCACATGGTTAAGGGGCTTTCACAGACACCAGCTGTTTGTTTATCTTGGGGCTTCTAATTGTTGTTATGGTAATACTTAAAATTTGCATTCCAAAACTTAGTTTGTCCTAACCTACTCAATTGCCTAGACAGCCCACACTGGAGGAGAGAAATTATCCATGCTATTGAAACTGCAGCCTGGATCCCTGGATTTTTTTTTTAGAACCAGGCAAACACAAAGTACTTGTCCTACTTTCTAGTCAGTAAGCTGAAATTCAGCATGTTTAATTATAAATCAAATAATTGACTACAAAGCTATTGTGGTATGGTCTTCCATGCTGTTGATGGTTTTAATTGCAAACTGTTACATGATGTACTTCTGTAACAAAGAATGAGCTCTGAAGCAGCAAAGGAAATGTCCTACTTTGACTCTATTTTTACAGGCAGAATGCAGGAAATTTTCTGGTGTGTCACTCCTCTCAATGATGGACCTGGACAAGAGAACTGTAGGCCACACAAGATGCCAGTGGGGGCCATGCTGTGTTCATATGCCCAGGAGCTTGCTGTAGATTGTTCCTGCTGCCCCCTCTTCAGGACTCACTCTCATGAAAATCATGTTCCTCTGGATAACCAAAGAGGAGCTTGCATGGCTCATTCTGGAGCTGAGGATGAGACCAACCATGGTTGTGCACTGAGCACCCTCATCACACCAGCACCCCTGGCTGACAGTCATGGATGACTAGAGGGTGATGCTAAAGCTCACAGACTCCTCAATGCCCACGATGTCATTCATTGCATGAGAAGGCAGGGGCTGCTCTCTCCTCTCTCTGGACATAAGGATCCTAATGCCCCCCACTCCCCTGTTAAAAAAGAAAAACAAGTGACAACACTTAATGCCAGCATGTGTAAAAGGAGTCCCAGTGGGAGCTGGAGTCTTTCCTTCTCTTAGGCCTTCCAGTGGTGTCAGGCCCAGGGTGGGCACATATTGTGGGAAATGGTGACACCTGCTTCTGCTGGACTAGACCACCACACTGGAACAGACTGCCCAGAGGCGTTGTGGTTTCTCCATTCTTGGGCACACTCAAAACGGAGCTGGACAGAACCCTGAGCAACTTCTAACTGCAGTTGCTCTGAGCAGGGGACGTCCTAAAGCCCCCTCCACACTGATTTTTGGGAGGATTTTATAACCTGGAAAGTTCTTCAGAAGGCAGAGAGTAGGGATGTTTTCATTGAATTCTGTCTTCAGTGGTGAGAAAGAGACAAAAGTTTGGGTCCTTACGCACAACTGCACCAAGCAGCAGCACCTCTGTCAGCTCCTCTAGAGGTCACAGCTGCCCCTTTCCACTCATCTAATCAATGAATTTCCACCCTCCTCACCAAGCACCCCACCAGGCTGCAAAGTATTATCTGGAGGATGGTTTTGGGAAGGTGCTTGTACAGTATCTTGAGCACATTGAAACGAGAAAGACAAATGAGATTTTCCCTGAGCGGATTAATATGAACTAGGAATGATCCTCACCTGCACTGGAGCCAGGACCCATCAGATGCTCAGTTTGGGGCAATGAGTGCTGATGAGGGAGGGCCATCAGCCCCTCTAGTGCCCCAGGAGGATAAGGAGGTTGGGAGGAGGTGGGGAAGGTGCTCGCTTGGACAAAGACATCTCAGAAGGCAGTGCTGGTGGCAGGTGTTTTTTAAAGATGAGGACAGGTCCAATTTCAACAGATCAGGAGAAGTGAGGAGGGGAGAAAAATTGTGTAGCCAGAGAGGCACAGGACTTACTAATAGGAGAGAGCAACTGCAAATCTCTTAAGTTTTTCTCCCTTTCTGTCCACAATTCTGCTCAACCCTGTGAATCTGTGCCTGGATGGAAGGCCTTCTTAGAAATAGCTGCAGACTTATTTGCCTTCTTTTTCTTTTTCTTTTTCTTTTTCTTTTTCTTTTTCTTTTTCTTTTTCTTTTTCTTTTTCTTTTTCTTTTTCTTCCCAGTGGGATGGGAAAGAAAATCAGAAAAATAAAAAGTATTTGGAAAAAATAAAGAAAAAAAAGAGAGAACTAAAACCCTGATGCACAATACAATTGCTCACCACCCGCTGACTTGTACCCAGCCCATCCCTGAGTAGCAATCAGTCCTTTCTGGATAACTCCTTAAAAAAGAAATCTTGAAAGCTACTACCAAGACGGACTGAAGAACACTGTCTCTTTCACCCATGGACAGGAAAATCTGGAGCTTTCCTTTGTTGAATGCAGAGACTGAGCAGAGCCAATTACCTGCAGTGACAAATAGTGTTACAGCAAGATTTTGGGCAGAATAAATATAAAATCCTCCAAGTCAGCTATGACATATTTCAGGCGTATTTAGCCATTGAAGCTGAATATCCCCAGCTGTGTTAAACTGTTAAGCTGTTGAGTTTCTGTTTGCAAACCACTAACAAAAAGTAAGCTAAAATAGTCTTGCTGTGCCTGCTCTTGCCTAGCGTTGCTGAGGAAAATGAAACTTAAAGCCCAGATCATTTCACGTTTCTTGGAAAAACACCCAAGTCCAGCATATTGGTGATGTGTTCCAGTACCTTCCTGCTAGAGAAGATTTTTTGTTTAGCAGTGTCTACGGATGTGAATCCTTAAACAGGGACAAGTAAGCTGCTACTTTATTGTATCACAGATTCTCTTTGACCTTACTCTGCTGGGCCATTGGTGTGGCCATGCTGAACAGACCACCTCTGTGCTCAGGGAATGGTTTTGGTCCTGCATTTCTTTAAGGACAGAGATCTCTTTTCCTTTCTCTTGCTTGCAACAGCAGTTTCTAGGCAGTACTGACTTAAAATCCTCTATTTTTGTATGACTAACTATAGCAGCTAATCATTTGTAAAGCTAAACAGTTGAGATTATTGTGAGAACTTGAAGTCCAATCTCCATTTTCTTAACTGAACTGCAGCATATGCATGCCTGAAGACAAAAGCCCTGGAGTGTGTTAGAGGGGAATCAACAGGACAAACTAGTAGACAAATCTGTGATTTAAGGCTAATATGGAGAAGTATAAATCTCCCTGAGCTTTTGTATTATTTCAGTGTGAAGAGTTTTTGGGGGAGAGCTGTTTTCCCCTCTTTCACCCTCCCTCCTGGGCACTGGTCTGTGCACACCCTGTGCCAGTGTCTTTCCACCTGTCACACGCATGGTGGAGGCAGATGATCCTCTGCCAGTGAAAATGGGTATTTTTTCTTGATGGGTGGCTTTTTAGCAAGGTCACCCAGTGCTGTGAGGTGCAACAATTCAGGGAGTCTGGATGGCCGCCCAAGTCTGCTGGAGCTGTGCTGAAGGAAGGTGGCTCCTGGTGAGGAGAATAAGGAGGAAGAGAAGGAGGAGAGGATTCAGGCCTGAGCCTTGCTTGCAGGCAGTGGTGGCTTCCTGTCTGCCAGGGGCACAACAGAGATACCCAGCTGCAGAGCTCCCTGTCCCCGGGGCAGCTCCCTGTCCCTCGTGCTCTAGTGGGGGTCCAGTCACTGCTGAAGCAAGAGCCATGTGTGGAGAAGTTTGACCCAGCAGAGCAGTGGGTTTCTCTTTTCCAGCCATATTTCTCTGAAGCCCCAAGAGCAAGTGACGCTGGCTACTGTGTTGCGTGAAGAACTATTACTGTGATAATATAGATATATGTGTATAGATAATTACCATAACCTTTCTTTATTAATCTCTGGTTAAAATCCTAAGTAATTCATATGCAAATTAATTTCTTTGCTTATGATCCTGACAGACGGCCAAGCTGGCCCTTGGCATGGCAGAGCTGGCTATTGCCCTTGGCAACCATGCTGCCCTTGGGCCATCTATACCCCAGAATATGTTGCTGAAAACTCCTCAGCTGCATCCTAAACTCTCTCAAGACACAAAACAAGCCCATGCCAGTGAGCGGTAGGAGGGACCCAACAGCTCCCTGGCTGGGAGAGCTGAGTGAAAGTTCTCCCTTTGCCTCTCGACCCAAAAAACCCTATGCATTGTCAGCACAGTCTTTGAGGGGCTGCAGACCAGGCCACGAGTGCTGGATGGTTTCCGAAGGATGCTCTTTGCACAGCAACAAGGGAGGAAGCTGGGGGCAATTTTCTTTTTCTTACAAACTTCCACAGGGTAAGTTACCACTTTGGCAATCTTCTCAGCCATGAAAGTGAGTGGGTAGCCCAGCTCCTTCACAGCTGTGTGCAAAGATAGGGAAAAATACACAGCTAGAGCCTCATGAAGGCAAAATAAATTATTTTAAATTTTTTTTTATATTTGTGGTAAATGAGTTTAAGGTAAGATATTGATTAGATGGATTTTTGTTTTGATAGGTGAGGACACTAATACTGATCTATATTTTTCAGAGTTAAAAAAAGGTTTCAAGTGACAGATTATTTCTTTCCAAGCCCTTCCTGGTGACAGCTGGAAAGACTTGATTCTAGAGGCTGAGGCAAGCCTGTGGTGGTTGTTGCCATCTTTCTGCAATGCCTGGAGATTATCAAAAGGCATTAATTCCTATTGTCTGTAAGGGAGACTACACCATCCCTGTGTATCTCAACAAGAGAGTGATGAACCACTGGTTTCCAGCCAAAAAGCGCTTGAAAACTGCAGAGGCCACATCCTGTGCAGTGCTCTCCTGCAGGGGTGCAGTGGCAAGGCCAATATAAAGGACCTTGGTGCTTGGATGGTGGTGTGAACAGCAGATTTGAGAACTGAGAACTGTTTTACAGTGCAGGTAGCAGTTTGTAATGGACTCACTCCTAATTAGAGTCCCATGGGATAGGCATAGGAAGGCACTGTGCTCCTGAGGGACCCTTTCCTGCAGGTCTAAGCTGCGAATCCTTTGGTGCCTTATGGGGACTGAACCACCTCATGGATGGGAATGGGGCACCTGTGGTTGTGCTGGGCAGAGACTGCAAAGCCCTGTCTTCAGTGGGGCATTGGCATGATATCTCCATCACCTGAATGCCTGGTTTCATGGCATGAGTTGGACCAGATTTCTGAGATGTCCGTGTCTCTGGGTTGGATCCAACCCTCATGGAATGCTGGGAAGCTGTGGGAAACCAAAGGAAGAACATGGCCCTGCATCATGGGGGCCAACATGGCTTTTGCCTGGTGGTCAATCGCTGCAAAAGCTCCTCCTCCTCAGCACCGTGGTGCTCCTTCAGTCTCAAATTGACGTCAGTGGCTGAGGATACGTCATCAACTTAAACAAGCTTGCTGGGTTGTATCAGAGCCTAAAAATTGAAGATTCATTAGCTTTTAAGAGCACAGCTCAGTAATGGGAGTGCACAGGAGCTCATGGCTGTGCTTGGGATAATAGATTTTCCATCAAAATGAGAGTTTATCATTCTCTCTGAGGCCAAACAGAATTGGGCCTTGGCTATAGGAGCTTCAGGCATGGAAAAAATGACTTGTCTGTTTTTCCAAGGCCTGTCAGTAGCTCTAACAAAAGATGTTTCACTTCCCACAAACTTCAAAACATTACAGCTAGAGTAATAATCCTATTAAGCGCTTGCTTGTTTTGCTATTTAGTGTAATAACTTTTTTAAAAAGGAAAACTTTCCTGCATTTTAAGGGGAAAACATAATGGTAGGAAGTAGCAACCAGAAACATAGACTTCACCAAATCACACTGAAAAACCCCCACATTAAATCTTGTAGTACACGGGCTTGGCTATTCAAAAATTCTTTCATATACTGGAGTGTTTTCCTTGAAAACCCCCTGCTGGGCTCTTAAAAGCAAATCTACAGAATTTCTGAGTGTTTGGACTTGCTCCAAACTGCTACTGAAATAAAAATGCTTGAAAAAAGAAAACCACTACTATTTTATCTTACGCTGATAATATGATCTAATTAGATTCCTGTTTTTTAACATTGACTACATAAAGTGAATTAGACTGCCTAAAAGGGACACGAAAATCGATCATTGGAAACAACTGAAGCAGGTAGTCCTTAAGGAAATAATGTCTTAAATCCCAAGGCACCTCCCTGGGAAGGAAACACAGCAGTACTTTGTGAGGGCTGAGCTGGTGAATAGAAACATCCTTTTATTTTCCTTTTTTTCCCCTCCACATGGGCACTGAACTGGGAAGTTCCTGCTTAAAACTACAACACTAAACTTGAGAGCATCTTGGGAAGACTGTTTTCAGAGCTGAGCTGCTTGATTTCTCATCCGTTACCAAGGTCAGAGCTGTTCCTGAGAGCTACATGGCAGCTTTGGAGTCACACTGAATAAATATTTCAAAAATGTTTTACGTGGAAATACATGAGAAAATATACCTTCCCTTCTAAGATGTTTGCCAGTGTAGTAAACACTTTCCACTGTTGCAGGAAAGCCCAGCAAGCACACACAGCTCAGTGCATATTGTTTGTCAAAGTCTGATGAACTCTTTAGTGGAAGTTCTCTGTGGCTTTGAGGGGATTAGGCTAGCAACCGCATTTGTGCTTCAAGCTGAAATGAATCAGTCTCTGTAGGCGACCTGACTTCCAGAGTGTTTTCCTGTCAAAATCTGTCTCAAAAGTAATTTGTTATCTGTTGTCTTCTTTCCATTCACCCCCCTCTCCCATGTGCATATGAGCACCTTTGGTACATCTATCCAGGTCTTTGTGGCATTTCACAAAGTTGAGAAGCAGGAGACCACCTGGCAGGAAACATATTTTCTATTGGGACCTCTCCTCTCCACTGGACAAGCACCCTTCTGGTCACTTCTGGTCTGCACTGCTCTACCACACCCCTGGGAAAAAAAAAAAAAAAAGGAGGAAAAAAAAACGATATTATTTTCTTTAAAAAGAAAAAAACAATTTTCCTTTATGTGAAAGGACAAAAGCACACATCTTGTAGAAATTGTTAATTTTCCTCAGCAGTAGGGAGCTACATTTTCCCTGCAAATTTTGGAAGTAAACTCAGACAGTCTATGTAGGCAGAGATAAATCTTCCACCTGCTTCTAATCCACTTGACAGCACCCACAGTGCAGCTTCACATGCAGCACACCCCCCCTTGCCTTGTTTGTTTGAAACTTGGTCCCTATGTGGGTGCACTTGCTGAAACTCTCCTAATGCTGTCAACATTCATGTTTCTCTGGTTGTCCTGTCTGTCACCAGAGCTGCACTGGTGCTAGGCAGGAAGACAGCACCTTCAAGGAAAGCTTCTATGTGCAGCATCTTCCCAATGTGGGACAGGTCTGAGACGGGTTAGGAATTTTTTATTACTATGTTCTTCTGTCTGTATCACTCCGCCTTATGATTTGTTTCTTTGGGCAGAAACGTGGTAAGGAGTTGCATTGCAGATGAGGGGCTGAGGTGTTGAGTGCATGTTCTCCAGATGTTTTATTTCCTCATGGAGGCAATGGGGTATCATTGTTTTCACTTTCCATGACCAGTCTTGGGTAAATCCCGTGGTGTTAGCAGGAGAGGTGTGAATACACACATGCATCTGTGATGCCAGGATGGGTGAGTAGGTGCTCCTGCAGAATTGTGATGCTGACAAACTATTGCTTTTAACTGACTACACAGCAAGCTGCAGCTGCAGATAGCAGCAGGATGGAAGGGCAAGAACCAAAGTGGTTTTTGTGCCACAACCTGTCTCTTGACCATCCCTTCTCTGTGGTGGATCATAAGGTGTTTGTCTTTCCAAGGAGCAAAGTGTTCAAGTATCAAATCATAATGGTCAAAGAAAAACAAACACTGTAGAGCTAAATACTCCTAAATACTCCACCATACTGTAAGGAGAAGAAGAGGAGTCAGAAAGTTTAATGACTGTATCTTATGACATCTTTCACCCTGGTACTTCTTCACATGTTTGCTCCTGCCCCAATAACAGTGGAACAGCTTCTTCCCCATTTTCAGGACAAGCTACCTATCACAGAATAAGGCTGCAGCGTGACTGTGTAATCTTTTTCATATGCTCATGCCTTCAGAACCCGACATGCCTGTTTCAAAGCTGTGCAGCAGCACCTACCACTGCGGAAGCAGCGGGATGCTGTGGCAGCCATAGTCTCTCCCTCCTGCTCCACTTGAAAGGGATTTTAGGCGGGTAAGACTGAGGCACTTCCTATAAATCGCTTCTAGGGTTTCATTTGCTGTAGTGCGGGTCTCTCTGCTTCCCACCCTTGTCACTGCAACTCCCTCTGATATGTGTGGTCTGACCCAAATCTCCAAACCACAGAACAAATTTTGGGAGAGCACAAGTTCCTGGCTTTTCTGCATGTCTCCAGAAGCCATTTTTTGTGCACTTTTGTGGTTTGATTCAGCGCTGTACTCAAGCCTCACTGGTTGTACTTCTCATCAATGTAACCACGTTTCCTGCTTCCCATTTCTCTACGCTCTCTAAGAGCAATCATCTCTTTTTATGAATGCTGATTAAGTCTTGCCCAAACTGGTCTGGAAAAGACTGCAGAGCAGAGGCGCCCTTGAATTAGTGGAGGACATGAGTGACTGAGGAGCAAGCTTTTAAAAAGTCGGAGAGCTTTTTCTTTGGCTTCCAGAGCGCTGGTGTCCATCACCTTCTCAAAAAGCTGCATAAAACTTCAAAGTGCTCAAGCACACGGACACACTGAAAGCCCCTAGCTATAATACATGTCACAGGAAATATTACACTCTACATGCCATAAATTTTCCAACTACTTTTGAAAGAATTGTGAGAGATGGTCCTGCCCAGCACATTTCAGGGTTTCTCACATGTGTCTCCACTCAGTCTGGTTGGGCGTTTTTGTACCCCTCAGACACATGCAGTTCCAGCTGGGCAGTTGGTGTGGTTCAGAGCACCTTGATGGCTTACCACAGATCTGATCCCTTCTCTGCCCAACAGCAGGATCAGCTTGTACCTAAGCTGTTCACAACAGATGTTTGCCTAAGCTCTTATTCAAAAACAAACAAAAAATGATAGAGATGTAACAGTTTCCCCAGCCAATCTATCTAGTGCTTAATCATCCTTACTATTAGAATTTTTTTTCATGTTCATCCTGAATCTTTTTTGCAACTATCAAAGTCCATTATTTCCCATCCTCTCATCAAAATTACTCCCCCGTATTTGCAGATAACTTGGATGTATTTAACGACTCCTATTATCTCCCTTCAGTCTTGTCTTTTCTAGACTAAACCATGTAATTTCCTTCAGTCTTACTTCATAAATTGTATTTTCTAGATCTCTAATTGATTTTGCTACTTTGAAGAACTGTACTTAGGACATAGGGGTTTTTTTGTCCTCTTAAAAAAAAAATTAAGATGTGCTTAGAACTGAATGAAATACCCTAGGCAGGGCCTTGGCAGAGCTAAATTGACAAGAGGTATGTCAGACAGTTTTATAAATGGTGATCCTGACACTGTACCCCAGTACAGTACTTTCAGTTTCTGCAGTAGCAGAACATTGTTGGTTTCTCATGCCACAGTTACCCCTAAATCTTTCTCTACTTTCTGGTGTTTTATATCAGTCCTGTCTTCATACATAAGCAACTTGTTATCTGAGTGACAGCAGGACAAATGGAGAATTTCGCATTAATGGCATTGCGCCTCATCTATTTCTGGCTGCTGCAGACGAGCAAGATCCTTCAAAGTCTGTCCCTAATCCTCAGCTCAAATTCAAACATTTTGTGATTTGATAGGTGGTGCCTCCGTTTTCACAGCACGAGGCAAAGTGGTGCAGTACATCAACTTCTAAACCTCTTCTGCCGATAATCCGTTGTCTCGTTTCCTTACGCTCCCCCATGCTGCTGCCTCTTGCCATGGGGGCTTGGCTCTTTGAAGCAAGAACCAGCCTTATGTTCTCTCTTTATACAGTGCCTGGCATGACGGCATCTTGATCCATGATTAAGAATCCTAAGTATAATGACAATAAAAATAATACTGTCTCTCTAACTGAGAAGATCCGGTTTGCGGCAAAATGGGAAGGGAGAGGAGTTTATGGGTGCATTAAACTTTCCCTTTGTAGATCTAAAAAATGTAACAGAAGGCAGCTTTTAAAATTGAACTGCTATTTCTTTAGGAAAATACTCTTTTGCTAAGAAGAATGGTACATTCCTCTCTGTAAAAAATTCACATTTTCACCTGGGGCATATTCATGAAAATTAAAACTTTGCTTCTTGTTGTAAATCTTTGTAAATTTCCATGAATTTGCCCCAGGTGAAGATGTGACATTTTTACAGACAAGAATGCTCCAGTTTTGCTGAGAGAGGCAAGAAGGCCTTTCTGTTAAAAAAATGGCAACAGCAGCTTTCTGCTTATGAAAAATATCTATCCCTTTTACTGAAAAAAAAGAAGAAAAGGAAAATGGAGTTGAGCTGTGTGCAGAGCTGTGTTCTGTATTCCCCACCTTCTGATCTGCTTTTATGACTAACCACTGTGCTCAAAGGCAGAGAGTGAAATTTAACCATGCACTGAATTTACAAATGCACTTCAGAAAAAAGACTTCATTTCCTGTTGAGAACTGGTAACTTTGCCATTAAAGTGTCATCTTTTCTGGTACTAATATTGTTATATAGTCAATGGTTATCATGAATTAAGTACTGCAACTCTCATTCATTCAAAAACTTCCACTAAAATGGATGCAAGATATAAACATGAAAGAATATATCAAATCATGTAATTTCATAATTAAGAGAGGAAGAAAATGAAAGTCTAGTGCATTCTGTAAGCTTTTTTCCATTTCTATAATTGATTATTCACTCTCCCTAACGTGGTACAGTCACCTGAACCTTTATGTCCAAAGTTGCCAAAGGAGAAGGGGATTTATGGGTCTTATTGCATGGGATTGATCATCAGAGAGAACGAAGTGCTCATTGCCAGCCTATTTTCTTGACTGAGCTCCCTATGGGACAGAAGAGTGTAAGGACATGATCATGGTAATGTGGTAAAGAAGAGGCTGCCGCAGGATGCTCTTGGACATACTTCTCTGACAGCCTGGAGTGAGCTAGTTTATGGCCATTAATTAACATTTCGTAATTGTGGGTGGGCTCTCAAGGCTTTCATAGAATCCCAGGATAGTTCGTTTGGAAGGCACCTTTAAAGGTCACCTAGTTCAGCCCCCAAGTTTTCATAGGGCTTAGTAAGTCTTTCTGACCCCTAAGAAGAAACACTTGTAAACTTGTCCCACAGCAGAACATTTGCATGATTAGTTTGTCAGAGTGAGAGAAAAGATTTGCTTGCAGAGACCCTGGAATGGACAAGGCAAATCCTTTAATGGACCAACAAGTCAAAAGCTACCAAGTACAGGTATTTGCTGAGGGGCTTTGCCTGCCCTCTGAAGGTGTCACCTCACTTTCTTTCTCAGGTACCTTCAAATGTTCTTTTGATCCACAACTGCTCCAGCCTGAAAAAAGTAGAGATCTAAAGCTGGTTTAAGAACATTTATTTCAGTTCTTTGCTTCCTTCCCACCTCCTGCCCATGTTGCGCCTTTGATGGATGATTTCCTAGATGTGGAAACCTAGTAAAGATTTTAGGTATTTGGAAAGAAAAAGGTGTGTACATGTGTGATAACCTTCATGTAATCACCCTGGTCTTGGCCTGGCAGCTGCAGAGGAGACAGGTTAGCCTGCCAAACCTGCTCAGAGGTGGCAAGTGTGTCTTCCAGATGGAAGAAGAAACCAGCAGGGAAGTTCTCTTCTCCTTTGAGAGGGCTGTGCGATGAAACCACTGCAGAAGAGAGGAAAATTTGCAGAGATATGGCTTATTTAGGGGAGCAGGAGCAAAGCAACATGGAGAAGCCTCTGGAAAGGGGAATTATGGAAAAAATATACGAAAGAACAATGCTGGATTGCTTGTTCAACACAGGAGCAAACAGGCCCATGCATTTCCACCAGCTTGATCAAGAGTGGGAAACTCTTTCTTCTCAGTCACACACCAGAGCTCACAGCTCCTGGGGAGCCTGTGCTGTTCAAGCACTGGCTGATTTGGGAGCCACCGGATGCAAGCCAGCTGCTCTCTCTCCTTGATGGTCTCCTGTGCAAGCACTGTGTGACACAGGGTCGGACCAGGAACAAAAAGTGAAAGGGGACATTTCTGCTGCTTTTAGTTGGCACTTGACCTTTCATACTGTGGCTGGAACATCAGAAAGCCAGAAGGGGGTTATTTGCTGCCTGAAGTCTGGTCGATCTGCTGTGAAGCTTCTGCTTGCTGTGTGTGCCTGTGAGTTTAGCAGCAGTCCCTGTGTGTCTAAGGTCTTGTTATTGCCCACTCAGTTGTAAGGAAATGAGAAGCTAATGCTAATGGAAAAATAATGGTCACTGAAGTATAAAAAGAAAAAAAACCCAGCCAGCAATCTCTACACCCCAGAGAAGTGGCACCCTATGTTCCCAAACTGGCAAAGTCCTTTAAGCTTTATTAAAACTGATATTTGAACTGGCAAGTAAGTTCACTCTCACTCAGTGCAAACCCATAAAAGGTATCAGTCTAAAAATATTTTCTACAGCAGAGTTGTCCCCTCACTCTAAGAACTATACAATAATTACTGGTGCTGCAAGGCAATGGGACTCCCATTAACCCCTCCTCACTGGTGAAACACCTCTGGCAGCACGGGTATGAGTACACATGGCATCCCAATAGCTCCCAGGTGCAACTATGGCTGTCAGGGTCATACAAGGCTGTGAAGCCAGTGGAGTTCCCTCTATGAAAATAGTCCCTGTTGGCTTTGCAGGTGTAGCTCATGGCTCAAATAAGAGAAGTCATCAGCACTGAGAGTCTTGTACTTCCACATCATTGCTGTTGGTGATCACTGTCTAGCCCTAAGGGGTGGAAGCCAGCAATTTCCCTCTCAGCCCAAATCACTGACCTCAGACACCCAAATGGAGACATGTGTTGGATTAGTGCCAAATCAGTGCTTTCTGTGAACATCTCCTGAACTCTCCACAGTTGCAGGACAATAAGAAAAGCTCACTTCAGACCACAGCAATTAGAGTTAACTATATTTTTCTCAGTGATTATTGGCTTTTAAGCACAGGCCCCAAAAGGGATTTCTGTGCTGACCTCCAAGACAAACTAAGAGAAATCAATAGTATTTAGGTGTCAAAAGAGAATGAAATCCTTTTGAAGACTCAGACATGAGTTTACAAGCCAGGAACTTATACCACATTCACTGGTGGCTAAATTGAGCCCATAGGTCTGGAAATCCACGAGAGTGAAAAATTTACAGCCCATAGCTGTGGCATTCCCATAGGAACAAAGGGGACAGCAAGGCAAGTTTCAGTGTTTTCAGCACTGTGTTGCCTAGCTGGGTCTGGAGAATGAGCTGATAAGGTACACAAGCCTCCTCTGTGCTGAGATAGCCACCACCCCTCCCCAGTCTTGAGGAGTTGCACCACTGGTCTGCTACAGTTCCTGACTTCCCTACTGCAGATGGATGGGGCCATGGAGAAAAAGGCATCATTATTTTACTTAAATGGCCTAAACTTCCCAGTACCAGTTGCCCTAGGAGTCTTTACAATTAATCTTACAACACAAGAATGGTGACCACCCAGCAATCTAACAGATAAATCTGTTAGGCAGCGTGCACGCTCAGCCTGCCAGCAGCAGTAAATAAATGCTAGGAAGTGAACTTTGGCAATAAATCAAAGCTGGGGGAAAAAAAAGTCCAAACAAAACAACCACAAACTTAACCCCAAACCCCAATCCAACAGCCTCTTCCCCCTTGCTTCTGTAATATGTCCCCAGCCTCTCCACAAAACTAGCTCTAGCAAATGGCTTCTGCAGTGTATCTCTGAAAGGTTATTGAGCCTGACTTATTTTGAAAGGGGGATGTGGGATTTAGGGGAAGTAGCCTGTCTTTTGACAGAAACTACAGGGACACTTCCCTGGATCCAAACCAACCCAACGGGAGACCTTGCTCCTGTGGGGTTTCCCCAGCTCCACAGAGACCAACTCAAGGGCTTTCTTAGGGCTCCCAGTAGCTTCCTTGCCCCTTTCTGCATAGAAAATCATTCGGCCTTGGCCTTGGCCTCAGCTGTGAGCTGGGTTGGAAATCTGGGTGGGATTAGCTGTTATCACAGTGTTGTCTTTGGCAGTCCGATATACCCTGCAAGGATTGATGGCTCTCCCTGTTGATTTGGCACCAGATCCCTCCTCTCAACTGTGGCCATGTACATCCTCTGGGGGAAATGGGCTTGGGTCCAGTAGTAAATACACAGAGTAAAAACATGAGATATACTTGACATTTTGTTATCATAATTATTTTTAAATAATTTATTTACCTGGAAAGACTTAGCTCATGCTCAGCATCTGGTTTTCAGTCGGCTCCTGCATTTTTTTTTTAACCCAGTTTTCCAGCTGAGTAGACAGAGGAACAAACCAAGACCAAACAATTTGCCAAAGGTCATGCAGAGAATCACTGGCTCACACAGGATTTATAGGGAGATTTGCCCTGGCTTCAGTCAGCAATTCTTGTTGTCTCTGTTTGGGTTTGTTCTGACACCAGGGGTTCCTAATTCAGCTTTGCCAGTTCATAAGACATTCTCACGAGTCTATTAATATTTGCTGTTTCTTAGAAAGCTGGCTAATTGTTCAATAATTTCAAACTTGGCGTGTATGAATTAGCTTCTAGTTGTGGTGACAGCAGAGCAAAAAATAGCTTTGGACAAAAGCAGATTGGTGTATCTTCTCCATTCTTAGAAACTGGAATAGAAGTTTCTATTCTTCTAAAACCTCGTAATTTTTTACCCTGACTCCTGAGCTTTGGAAAATAGCCTCATATACTGTGACTGCTTGGATCTCTCTTGCTGCTGAGTTGCTCATATTTCTGAGTTTCCCTGTCTCTTGTGTCCCCACCAGTGTGAATTGCTTTCTGCACCTTCTTGACACCTAATTCAAGGATGTGTTTTACTTTTCTTTCATAATTATTCTTCAGTTTTGAATTATACTTGATATTTTAAAAAATAGGGGAAAGGACATCCTGCTTTCAGGTTTGTATTAATTTTTTCTACTCAAAAGGTTCCATATTGCTCTTTCACTCACTGATTTCAGAAAAGCCTCAACCCCAGACAAAGCTGTCATGGCATTCAGGGATACTAAGTACTTGCTAATCCCTTGCTGTCTATGAGATATAGAGCTGCTCAGAACTTCTGAAAGTGAGACAGTGAGCACAGTGCATAGGACCAGGCTTAATAATCATGCAGCAAGCCAGACAACTTCAGCTATCACTATGATGGAGATCCTCATGCAAAGACATAAGTTTTTGACAAAGAAAAGGGGATAGAGTTTAAATTGAACCTCACCAGCAACAGCTATTTTTGTTTTTAATCAGGCCTGCACTGAGTTACATATAGATTTTGGCTCAATGTCTATGCACAATATACCAATAGGCCTGAAACTGCCTATTTGCCCATTGCATAATAACCTTCCATCCCCCTTCTTACATGTAAGTAGACCTTAACATCCCTGCAGTGTTAACTGCCTAGTACTGCATGTAATTATATACAGAGAATTATCCCTACACTATGATTAGCCAAATGCATTCATATGCATGTGAATTACTCTTTGTGCTGACACAGTGAAAGGCTGGAGGCCGCTTTTTACTCGAGGGGATGGAGAGGAATGCACTTGTGTGGTCCTCCAGGAGTACCCCACCAATGGGAGCTGTATTTGCATCGTTTCTGCCTCAAGCAGGGAGAGCACCTGGAGCTAGAGATGGGCACTGCATACATGCCTTCGGAACACCATCAGCTCTCAGACACATGGAGCTGCATGTTATGTTGCTGTGAATTTTTTAAAAAATATTTTTTTCTTCTCATGCTTAGCAACCTCCCTGTGAGGATCCTCAGGCCTTGTAATGGCACAAAACAGTAATGCTAATGGCAGGGCTGAGCCAACAACCAGCCCTGTGCTCAGTTGTCTGCAGCCTTGTGGATGTGGTTCTCTGATCTCAGAGATGTCAGTGTGGCCATCTGCAGAGCCTGAAGATATAGATATGGATGTGTAAGGTCCTGAAACACCTGTCAGATTTGCGAGACACCAGAGGAGGGCTCACTGCCTTTGCTCCACACAGCTTCTGCTTCCCGTTCATCTCACATTATATTTTACCTCTTATCCAGAGTGAGAAGTGAGTATTTTCTTTCTGAAAAGCAAATTTATCTTCTTCCTGCTGCACAGCTCTTAAGGAGAAGTTGGCATAGAGAGCTGTTGTACCCTGGAGAAGCACAGGGTGGGCCTTCCCAGCGTCTCCAGGACTCTGAAAAAATAAACTCCTTCCTACCAGGGGTCCAAAGCTGTCCTCCAGGGCTGGTGGCTGCTGCTTCTGTGCCTTCTACTTCTCTGTTCGCATGGTCTCCATGGGGCCAGGAAGCTCTGGCTGGATTTCCTGCTAGCTAGAACATGCAAGAAGAGGAGGACCTTACATGTGTGGTCTGGGCTTCTTCTCAGCAGGGAATTAAGGGGTGTGAAATTTTTTCATAGTATATGATGGTCCTTTCACTTGAATTTTAATTCTTGAGGCTGCTCATTAATGTGGGGAAATGTAGGTGCAAACAAAACAAAGCTCTCACATCGGAGCACCGCAATGACTGTGCGGGGAGGCTGTGGTGAAACTGCAGAGTTGTGTCCCGTGGAAAAGATGCTGCTGGGTTTGCATCTGGTGGACTGTTATAACTCCAGGTCATTCCGTATGAACAAGCCTGAGGAACCAAGCCCATCTTCATGAAAGTGCTGAAAGTCTGCAATAATTTTGAGCAAGTTGCATAACTAATTTAAGTTTCCCCAATAAGTGGTTTTTTCCTAGGTCTCTTCCTTTACAGGGTAGTGAGGCTGGGGGTTCACAGTTAAAGGTTATTAAAATATTAAGTATAATTTTCTGCTGTATTTAATTCTTCTGAAAGAAAGTGCAGGATATGGCATGCAATGTGCAATATAAACACACGTATTGCAGGGCAAGCAGCTTCTCTTAGGAGATGGTGATCCCTCAATTACATGCCTAGGGGATATATCTTTGAATTATATGCTCTTTTTTTTTTCTTTCTTTTTGGTCCACCCTTGCTAATTAGCAGACTAATCCCCAGCAGCCAGCTATTACAGGCTGGAGAGGAAAAAAGGAAGTTTGGAGGCTTCAGACATATCAGCCAGATCTGTGTAACTTGGTTGGTTTGGAAAAAATTCAGATGCAAGAAAGGTGCTGAGCATACAAACACTGATCTGTATCTATTGATGAATGCTATAGTGTTGCAGGCATATGAGAGAGCAGCCAAAACAAATAAATGCTCCCAGAATGAAAGCGCTCCTTGTGGGCCAACTCACTTACAGCACTCTCATGTGGTTCTGTCCAAGGAGGCTTATCACAACGCAGACCACAGCTGACTGAGCTTACTGGGCAGGCAAGAAATCCTGGGCAGCTCCACCAGTGATGCTGGCATGAGACCAGTTGTGCCAGTGCCCCTAGCTGTGCAGCATAAAGGGTGTCTTGAATTTCTTGCAGGAGACACAGGCATGGGTCTTCAGCAAGGTCAGCAGCCCCTGCCTCCTTGTTCTGCCACAACACAACATGCCTGCCCCTCTTCATCCTGCTTTTCTGCAGACAGTGTGAGGGGACCACGGCAGAGCAGGGTCCCTTGCACCCAAGTGGGCGCATTAGCGCTGCCTCATTTTGCAGCTCTTGGCCACCATCTCTGGCCACTTCTTCCTCACCTTCTGGACACTGGTTCTGACTTGCCCTAAGGTTAAATCATCCACAACTAACTTGACAGTGTAAATAATATCTTGCAGTGAAAAACAAAAAGATAAGCTATTGAATGTTCTGGAAATACGGACAAATCATATCAGAATGAAAAGTAATATGATTTACATTATTCATATGAATATTCTTGCGTTCATTTAATTTCTCTTTGAAGAGGCATGGTGATTTCCCTAAGACTTTCCTATATATGTGGTAAGAAAAGAAAACAGGCGATTTTGTAGAGTGAATAGAATGTTGTCCTTGTCTGCATTAGTTCTGTGCAAAGACTTCACAACTGCACTCAAAAATGCAAGAAGAGTTAGTCTTTTGCAAATTTTGATGAGTCAGTATTTCAACAAGAACAAGTCATCCCCCTTCATTTTACACATTAAACAGTGCAGGGAAATGGGTGTCTCCAGTGTTGCCTAGATCCAGTGTACAATGCAGTTCTCTTACGATGCCAGTGAAAGAACAAGCACATTTCTATTCATGCTCTTACCATGAGCTCCTATAGACAACACTCTTGCAGGCAAAAATACCTGGGAGAGCATCTACCTTCCTGTGTGTTCCCTGTCACACTGGGAGCTCAGTCTCCTCCTCCCTCCAGCCCTTGGAGAGACCAAAATAGAAGCACATCACTGAGACAGTCTTCCCCCTCTATAACTACCCCTGAATGACAGAGGGACTTTTGGAACAGCTCTGGTTTTGTACAAGTTTAATACAGTTTAAATAGGACTGTTTTCAACATCTTTTTGATTTGTGATCCCTGGGTAATGTGACCAGTGGAGATACAAGCCCGTATGTGGCCAAAAGACATTTATTTAGAAACAGGCTTGTTTTTCTCAATGGCTTTTCCAGGACCATGGAAGTTTGATAGGAGTAAGAGTAGTGAAAATGTAAAGGAGGTGTTTGTTGTTGCAGTAGTGATAGGCAGCATGAGGTGGTGCTGTTCTGCATTATCTTTTTCACTTATTTGTTTGGGGTCTAACTCAGCTAGCATGTGTTGTTATACTCCATATTTTTTTATGAAGGTTTTTGCTCCAAAAAAGACAGTGGGTCTTGTTGCAGAAGTTTCATTAGTTGCAAAAGTTTACTTGCTCTTGTGGGCCATCACAGTCAGCTTTTCAGAGAAAATTGCTCCCAGGGAATTACTGCAGATGTGAGCCAAGGCACTGGAAGGAAGGCATTGCTTGCACACCATCTGAGCACCAGTCTTCCACGTGGAATACTTCAATTGCCAAGAAACTCCACATTACTTCTGAGGATGTCACCATCAAATCCTCAGAGGACTGCACAGCATAGAAGAGGTTCTGGGTCAGGAACTTAACTCAGTAATCCTTGTGGGTCCCTTCCAACTCAGGATATTCTGTGATTCTATGACTCTATGAGAACATAAGCCAAGTGCCAGGGAAAAGGATGGTGATATTTGGAGAGAGATCATATGGGGGAAAAGAAGAGCATCCCAACAAGCTGTTAGAAAAACAAAGCCTGACTGAGTACTCTTACAGGACTTTGCCTTTGACTTTGCTGGTGTTCACTGCAATGCTGAGCTCCCACTCCTCCAGCTGACTGCTATCTAGGAGTCTGCTGGAAAAGAAGAGCTTCCTAATGCCCAGCCAAGGTAGGAGTTCAAAGCTGATTGCCTGTCATCCAAATATAAAACAGCCACTAAGTTTCATATCTTGAATTTTCTATTAGCCTTTTGCCATTTTATTCCATTCATTAAAACAAATGCAATGTGTCACTGACTTCTGTGTAACCTGTGTTACACACACAGTGAGAACTGGCCTGAGCTGACACAGTAAGGATAACCAGTGTCATTCATTCGTAAGGTTTCAACTGCATTCTTCATTCCAGGAATAAGCATAGCCACAACACCCACAATATCTTATAAACCAGTACCCTTGCCAACAACATTTCCACCCTATTACTTTAGACAAACTGGGCAAATTAATTGACAGCAGTTATATATACAAATGTTAAAGGCAGGAGACTGGGAAGTGCCCTCCAGCATCCTAAATATATGAACTGTGGATGCTGGAAGTACAAAAGGGAAGTGAGTAGGTTTGTATGCTCTTTCTGACTGGTATTTCTAATTACTGTCACTGTTGGAGGCAACACTGGGATGGGCAAGTGGTAGGGTACTGGTTCTTGCACATGCTCTTATTTCTCTCCTGCTGGAATGTCCAAGGTGCAGCTAGCAGACATAGGGCAGCTCTGTGCAGAGGTACCCAAAGGAGATAAGGACTTGTCCCTCCTGTACCTGAGGCAGTAAGTGTGTCAAGTGCTCCTGAAGCCCATGGCTGTAGAAGAAATATTTTGTAATTTTCAGGAGGGAGTGTAAGCCTGTCATGTCGCCCAATACCAAAGAGTCTTCCTATGCTCAAAACCAGGATAAAGCCACAGAAACAGGAAACTGCTGCTCCAGAAAAATAAGAAGTTTTTCACTGACAATCCTATGTCTAACATCATCCTGCCAGAAACAATGTTCTTCCTAAGTCATTGTTTCTTTAACTCTTCAGGGTCAGTTCTCAGAAAAATTTTTCTGTGCTGTGACTCCATCTTCAGCAGCCCGTAACTTACCTCTCCAACTAATCTGCTGTCCCACTACTGGTAGTGCTTGCCGAACTCACAAAAGATCTACTCATCCAAGGAAGACTTTTCTGCAGACAACCAAGCTCATTCTGTTTATCAGCAACCTGGCAATTGAGAAGTATGAGCACTTTCATGGTCCTGTTCCCCAGTCAGATCTGCTCCTCCCTGGAGATTTTGACCCTTGGCTGAAGAGCCGCTTCCTCTTGCTATTCAACTGTAAGAACAGGCAAGAGCAATCTCTGCCCACCTACCTAGAATTTTCCCTCTGTGAACCCAGATTAAAGAAAACCCTCACTTTCCAATCCTTTCTGACATAACCCAATACAGAGTGTGACCAAAGTTGGAAGGTTTCCCACTTCAGCAATTCAGCAATCGTTCAAGAATTAATTAGGCAATAAAGTAGAGGAGATTCAGCTCATTTGATCTAACAGTTTGCCAAGGAATGGTGGCTATGTCTCCATCTGATATACATACCTTGTAACTCAAGTACTGATTCCATATAGTCTCCAAAAATACATTAAAACCAGCTGTGAAATACAGTGCTGCCATAAACTAAATTAAAGAGAAAACGCTTTTGAAACCTTAGCCTAGAAAAGCATTAAGAGATCATCAGGTCTGCATTAAATAAGACTATTTATGTGAACTGTCAGAACCATAAGCTCTATATAATCAGAAATCAAGAAGCTAGGACAGTCAGAGGCATTTCTGAGCTGCCCAATTCTTATGAGAACAGATGGAGAAATGCCCATTATCCAACTGCAGAATGAGATCACCACTAGAATTGCTAGGACAGAAGTTTTAGGAGAAGTTCAGTCAACTTGCTGGAGTAATCGCCTGACCTCACTGTAATAATTCCTAGCAAGCACAGTACTCTTACAAAAGGGTGTTCAGAGATTCTCCTCCAGTATAAGGCAGTCCCTTAACAGCGAAAATTGTTGTTGCTGTATTAATGACAGCAACTAAAAGGGTCTTTTCAACACTGTCCAGTGTTTCCTACCACTGGAATCAACTATGCCCTTGCCAATGCAGAGATTTCCACTGACTTCAGCAGCACAGAGTAGGGCCTACAAGTCAGGCCTATGTACCACATTTGGGGGACATACGATATATTGGACAGGATACCACTTTCTTCTGTTCCCCTCAAGCAGCTTCTCACAGATGCCAGCATTTCTACCTCCTGCTGCATCCCAAACCCTGGCATAGCTTGGACCTGCTGCTTCTCACATATTTCCTTCCATTTGACATTTCTGTCAGGTAGCACTATCCAAAGGTGGGTTTTTTTCACATCCTACCTCTGGAAGGCAGGATTTGGGAGAGGACAGACAGCCATTTTTCAATCCCTCAGCTGCTAGTTTTGCAAATCATATATTCATGATGTTATTTTCAAATAGTACTTCTGTAAACCAATAACCCTTACAAATCTCTCAGGAAAGTGACGAGTTGGGTAGGCTGCAGACCAGTAACTAGCGATGTTGATCAGTGTGACCCATCTCACCACTACAGCATAACTGGCCTCAGTTATGCAGTTCTTAACTTCTGCCCTAACAGCAGTGGCATGGAAAGTTTTATCATGTTTGGAAGGACTTCATGGTCCCAAGAATGCATTGTGCGCTGGCAGAAGAAGAGACTCCCCTTTAGTGTGTTTGAAGACATTTAGTACAAATGATGAATAACTTCTTAGGGCTGAGATGAATCAACACTTACATTTATTATCTGGTTTATATTTCCATGTTGTTCAGCTTCTTTGTGAGACTACAGGGAAATGTTAACAAATTAATTTCATCCACTGCTAAAAGGGATCATAAGAAGTGTTCTCAATCATCTGCCTTATACAGATACTGTGTGTGGGAGGTTATGCTGTTTACTACCAGCTATTGTCTGTATTACCATAGCACTGATAAGCCTCAGAAATAGAGCAGGCTCCATTGCAGTAATACCACAAACACACTAAAAAGACAGTCACAGTTTCAAAAACTGTTCTGAGGTGTAAATCCCCAAAGACACCTTAAAGGAAAAATCAACATAACTCAGCCATTCTCATCTCTAAAACTTTCACCTTTTCTTTCTAGGTGAAACTATGACTCAGAAGCTTTTTGTTACTTATCTACTGTCCTTTAAAGTTTTATCTACAAGTCCCTAGATAAAGTTAAGCCTAAAACTGAATATGTGTCTTTTTATTTCAACTCCAATTGTGTTGTTGATGTGATGGTGTTACCTTGATAACATTGCAACGTAAGGTACATCGGATGTACTGGAATCTGTGTCCTTCTAACTACCCTGCAACTAGATAACCTTCAAGGGCAGGAATTTTTCCAGAGGATCTTGAATGCAGACAGCAGATTTACAGATAATGTTCCAGTGAGGTAAAAAGCACACCAAATGTGGTGTTCTGGACTGTGAGGCAGCTCTGTCAAGTTGGAACACATAATGCAATCAGTACATTAAAAAAAAGTAAACTAAGCAGATTGTTGTCAAGAGACAGCCTTACTCTAAAGGCCTTATTCGTTCTTCAGCCAGGTAGTGTGAGCTTTCAGGGTTTGGGTACAATTGCTAATGGGACTGGATCAGTGCTTCATGTCTAGAGCGGCTTTCCGCCTTGTAATTCACAAACCCATGAAAGTCTATAGGCTACTTTCAGATGGAAGAGAAACATCAATAGGATCCCACCAGACCTCGGGTGGTTCTCAAATCCAGCTGAAAATGGTTTGGTAGTTCTGTTTCTCTCCTTCTTCCCACTGGCATGAAAAGCTAAACCTTCCTGACAGAAGTCGGCCCATCTACAAGAAGGGACAGAAGGAGGATCC
This sequence comes from Corvus kubaryi, assembly GCF_017639235.1. Classification (NCBI taxonomy): domain Eukaryota; kingdom Metazoa; phylum Chordata; class Aves; order Passeriformes; family Corvidae; genus Corvus; species Corvus kubaryi. Next base: position 13,279,463 of record NW_024580667.1, on the reverse strand, counting down.
AGGGAACTACAGGCCTGACATTAGTGCCAGGGAAGGTCATGGAGTAGATCACCTTCAGCGCCATCAGATGGCACATACAGGACAACAAGGGGACTGGGGCCCAGTCAACACGCATTTAGGAAAGGCAGGTCCTGCTTGACAAACCTCCCCCTATGTCAGGGTGATCTGCTTAGTGCATGAGGGAAAGGCTGCGGATATTGTCTACCTGACAACATTGACACCATTTCCCACAACATTCTGCTGGAGCAACTGGCTGCTCTTGGTTTGGATGAAAGGTAAAAACGTGGCTGAATGGCTGGGTCCAGAGAGTGATGGTGAATGGAATTACATCCAGCTGGTGGCCGGGCACCTGTTATACTCCCCAAGGCTCAGTACTGGGGCCAGTCCTGTTTAATATCTTTACTGAAGATCAGGGTCAAGGGCACCCTCAGTCAGTTTGCAGATGACACCAAGTTGGTCATGTGCGTTGATCCACTGGAGGGTAGGAAGGTTCTATAGAGGTATCTGGACAGGCTGGATTGATGGGATGAGACCAGTTGTATGAGGTTCAACCAGGTGAAGTGCCAGGTCCCACACTTGGATCACAGCAACCTCATGTGACTCTGCAGGCTTGGGGAAGAGTGTCTGAAAAGTGCCGAATGGAAAAGGACCTGTGAGCTATTTAGAAGACATGTAGAGGTGGCACTTGGGAACATGGTTTAGTGGTGGACTTGGCAGTGTTGGCATAACAGTTGGAATTGGTGATTTTACAGGTGCTTTCCAGCATAAATGATTCTATGATTCTGTAAGTACAATTTCAGCTTCTGAAGATGCCCTGGGGCTTCACTGAAGTCAGTACAAGAAGGCTCTGTAATTACCTGGACAAGCTGCTAATCTCCTCAAGGACATCCCACATCTCTTCATTCCACTCTCCCTGGTAATGCATATCACCAGGCTCAATATGACACCTGCCCTGAGTTTTCTGCTTTTTCTTTTGTACTTCTGTACTTCTTCTGGCAAAAGTACATGATTTCTTTTGCTCATTATTGTTTATAGCAGAAAATGGAACATGAGACAGGAACATTGCCCTTTACAAGAGAAAGATTGGGAATCAAAAGTGATCTCATGACTCCGAAGAGAATCAGACGATAAGCCTGGGAAGCTTACCCAGCTATAATGGTGCCTTGTACTAATCAACAGCTCAGGATTAGTGGGATTAAAGTAAATCTTATTTCTGGCCATCCATGTCTGAATTTCATTTTGGCATCTGGTCAACAAAGCAACCGCCTTTCGCAAGGTAGCATGACAAATTTCTTTTTCCATAAACATGACGGGGAAAAAATGTTCTCAAAAAGTCTGTGAAGTGCTCTGTGTTATCTGTGGAAATGATGCTAAAATTGGAGCAGAACTAAATATTCAACTTTCATTTTATGATGGAGTGCAACAGAAGCAGATCTTGAAGTCACCGGTCTACATCTGTTCAGCTGAGAAGAAGCATTTTCTTTTGTCTTCTCCATATACATCTCCTTACACCACATCCAAGTTCTCTAGATAAATACTTCATGCTACAATCAATCTTGCCTTTTGTAGCAAGCATTAACCACAGGTTACCCACATTGGCTGACACACTTCAGCGTGTCAGATGCAATGGAGAAAGAAGGTTCGAGGACATGAAAGGACACAGGTATGCACAGAAGTGAAAGAACTGGTATTTTGCATTTGCAAAGATGCTGAGATTGCAAGCATTAAACAAAGAATGAGGCTTACAGCTATATGAACACGCTTTTTGAATGATCTTTGCCAGCAATTTTCCTCTTAAACAGAAATTCTTTATCTAAAATTAACAGTTTAATTCTGATTCTTCATAGTGTTAATTTAATGATATTTCTTAAAGATCTCTCAGTGTTTTCCTGAAATCCTGATTTCTTTTGTGCTTGTGGCCAAGAGTCGCATCTTCAGGTACCAGATGGGAGCATGCTGCATGTGCAGACATGTCTGAACCAGCATGGTGAGGAAGGCAGAGCTCAGTCCCAGCTCAGGAACAAATGAACAGTATTTCTCCTGCTCTCTGGTTTCCCCTGTGTACCATGGAGTTGCTGACCCTGACAAATACTAATGGTTAAAACATAGACAAAGCATTTGTAGTAGGTAGGAAATATCATGCCTGCATTTCAGATGTCTCCCAACTCTGTTCAACTTCGCCAGGACTATTTGAAGCACTGAGAATGTACTCCCTGCAACAGACCTTTTAACCTACTACCAGTGAAGAATTATTTGGGATGATTAACATTATGGGGACTGCTCCTTGAGCTGTAAAAAGCTCAAGTTTATAATCCCTTCAGGCAGGGATTAACATCTTTATGTTTGGAACTACTAGAATATCTCCTCCCTTCTTTGTTCTTGATGCCAGATGAGCTGCCTGCTCCCCTTTCTACAGACTGAACGTTTCTGAGCTGGATGTTGGCTACTACAAATGACAGAACTTTGGTGGCATAACTCTGACTTACGAGAGCAAAAGATCTGACTTAGAACACATGGTTATTCTATTCTATTAAAACCATTCCTCTAAGAGTATATAAGGGCTGCCTGCAACTCTATATGTCTCCTGTGGTCTGAGGCCTGCTGTTGCTGTACTCTGAAAACAAGGAGTAATAAGAGCTTTTTAATCTGAATACAACCAGGTATAAATATCACACTGTCGAGAAACAACATATCACATAACACTGATGCTGCTCTAAGGGGGTATTTTCCATTTTATGGGAGGTTTTGGTCTAGAATGGAAGCACTATAGCAAGCTCAGTAAGAAATCTAATACCAACAGTGAAGAGTAGTGAATATCTTTAAAGGGGTGAAATTCAGAACTCAAGTGCTACTTGTGAGGATACAGACCTGCACTAAAGTTATCAAAACAGAGTCAATGGGCTGGTAAGTCAGCTGGTACAAAAGCTCAGCATTCTGGCCAAGCCTTGACTGAGGGCAAACACTGTACCCACCCTCCCATCTTTGGTTTCACTTCTTTGTTATGCCTCTAGTGTTAATTACCTGATAATTTACTTTCTACAGTCCACATGCTTTGCCTTTACATAGGATTCACTTTGACAGTTGATGTGAACTACTCTAATCAAATTCCAATACCTTTGCATGAGCTGTATAGACTTCGTCTAGCATTTTTAGGATATGTTTGAACTTCTGTAGAAGAAAAATTAGAGGCTGTTCTTCAACAGTGACCCCCACTGGAGAGTAAGTCCTAACCTTTGTTCTCCTCATCTAAGGTATTAAATTAATTATGAAGAGCAAGATAAGTAGTTCTCAAGAACAATTTGTGCTTTAGTAACTCATTTCATGTAACCTAAGACCTTATACTTGATCAGTGATGTTGCAGTGAATTTTTAATGTGTTTTGCACACAGATTTTTCTGAATTGCCATTTCAATTTCATTTTACTTTACAATGCTCGGTGTTGTATGCTTGTCAAGGCAGACTCGCAGGACTGGAATTCTGTGTCTAGTTTTGAAGCGAAAACAATATTGTTGAGACATTTTGCCTGGGGTAAGATTTTAAGTATTGTGACAAATGTTAAAATAGTAACAAATGCTGGTAACGTTATAGTCCTAATTATTCTCGGTGCCACATCACTCATTTGAAGAGCATCCTGACACATTCTCCAGTCAACAGCCTCACTGCAACATCATTGTCCCTGCACAGAGCGGGGCCTAGTGTGGGTAGGGTGTATTGTAAGGAACCAGAGAGAGTGCTCTCAGCTCTTATTCAGATACTTAGCACATTTTTATTTGCCTGTACAGCCATGGCTGCTGTCAAGATATGTAAAAATATTAAAATAGTAAATATTCTTAACTAAACAAATGTTCTTATTAAAGTACCAATAAACACATATCATTTGGAAACCAAAATTGATAGCAGACACTATGGCAGTCATGGAGAAATCCCCATAAAATACATAGCCGGGACAATTACAATGAGCCAGGACAAGGGTCTTGATGTAGTTCTTACTGTCATTCGAGTGAATGACCAGGGAAATGTTCTCTGGTTGAACATAATGGCTGATAAGCGGATGTTACACTGCCTTCAAAAAACATTCAGTGCAGCAAAAGTCATGCATCAGGATTCAGACCACCTCCTCTAAACTGGTTGCCCTACTACTAAAGTTCCTACCTACTTAGACTGGGGAAAGACAGTACTTTAAAATCACTGTGGCTTTTATAATTTACTGTGGCCACTCTCCTTTTTTGATGTTTCCCTTTTTATAGCTCATCCTCACTCAAAATCATTCATGAATCGTTGTTTCTCTGCCTTCTAGATGTGAGGAGCAAGAGACTCCAGAAAACTTACTGGAAACCCTGATATCACTAATCTAACACAGAAGATGTTGAGATATATTGTGAGCATATCCTCCTCTAAAAGGGAGATATTGGGACCCAGATTCATTCCCCTAACTATTGATACTGAGTTTATCACTGAGATGACCAAACTAGGAAGACAACGCCTCTATAAATCAGGGGCAGATAAGGACAATTTTAGAGCACGATTCTGATCTTAGCAAGATGAACAACTCATTGTACCATGACATTAAGTAAAGAGCAAGTACAAGGGTCATAGACACCTTTCTTATGTTTATAATTACAGTCAGGAGACTCATGTTAGGGTCAGAGTATCCCCCAAAATGTCCTTTTTCTGCACACTCTCTTCCTACTCCTTACCCCACCTGCCCTCAATGGCCTCGGCCCACAGGGAAGACTCTGTGTTGGGGTAGGGGAGAGATCCTGTCTCTTGGTTTAAAAGACAGGTGTCTGCTAAGGAAGGCAGGAGCCTCCCTTGGAATGGCAGGTGCAACCCCCTTCCCTCCGAGTTATTATAATTTTGAAATGAAGGGCTTTTAGGCAAAGATATGGGAAATAGGAATAACAGTTCTTTACTGTTATACATCTATATGTGTATAACCAGTCAAACAAGCAGCAATAACTATGGCAGTAACAGCAAACAATCACAAACCCAGTCCCAGCCTTCTCGGCTGTCAGGCCCTTTCCCCTCGGGTGCAGTTCCGCTCGCAGCCGGCAGGGGCGCTGGCGGCTCCCGGTGAGCAGGGCAGGTGCGATGGTTCCCCCGCGGCTGCAGGGGGCGCTCCGGAGCGAGCTCGGGGAGCACGCGGCACCGGTGCCCTGGGATCCTGGGAAGGGATGGGACCAAAAAAAAACTTCACAAACCCCTGGGCAGCCGATCCCAGTGTCCGGCCGGACCGTCAGGAACAGCAGGCTGGAACGGCAGGGACGAGCACAAATCCTGGGTGGCAGACCAGATGTATCAAAATTCCGGAGCGGTGGTGGAAAACCCCCAGAGGTCTCGGCAGGCAGGGTGAGCGGGGCTACAGAGTAGTGAAGGCTCGAAGCAACGGCGGGAGCAGGGAGGCCTTGGGAAAGGTGGGCTTAGGAATTCTGGGGTCTCTCCGGTAGAAGGAAGGAAGCTGAAGAAGCAGCCTCTCTCTCCGTCCAAACGCCGGGAACTGACTGCCCACAAACCTAGGTGAAAGAGATGCACCCTTCGCCCTGTGGCCAGGTCCCTTGTTTTTCTGAAGCACCCAGTAATTTGTCCCCCTGGCAACATGTATGGGGAAAAATCCTTTAAGAGAAAAAAGAAAACAGGACAAGAAATAAAACCCCAACATCATCCACCCTGAATTTTTCCCATACTAACATGTTACATGAAACTGAACCTTTTTAACCATATACATACATGCATCACCCGAATTATGCACATACATACATGCTGATACTGATAAAAGTACAGAGCCATGGGTAGTTCACCCTAAAACAAGGTCCCCTTGAGGTATGCATCAGGTCTCTCCATCCTTTTGCATCACCCACCAGGTGCAACCTGGTCCCTGACTGAAGACAAGCCCACAGATGGGTCTGTCTTTGCTCGAGGTAGAATTAACCCAAACAGTTTTTCCAAGCATACCTCTCATGTGCACCACTGGAACCTTATCTCTCCGTCTGTTGTTTGTAGGGGTTCAGATTGGGCAGGGCCTGCTTGGCTGGTGGAGCCTCGGGTGTTAACTAATCAGGTGGCTCTTGCTAAATGCACCTCCCAGTTTTTGAAATTCCCCCTTATCAGTGCCTTCAAGGTGGTTTTAAGCAGTCCATTACACCGCTCAACCTTCCCAGCTGCTGGTGCATGGTAAGGGATGTGGTACACCCACTCAATGCCATGTTCTCTAACCACTGAGCTATGGAGCCGCTCCCAGAGAGAGAGGGGCCCTGGCTCCCTCACAAATATCTGGTCCACACCTGGGTCCTGGGTCAACGATCCCAGATACCTTGCCTCACCACTATCTGGTTGCACACTTGTGCCCATAAGGTCCCAAACCCGAAGCAGCCAGGTGGTATAAGGCTCACGCCCCCTTCGCACAATGTCGTTTCGCATAGCACGGAGACTGTCGTATGACAGGGACTCAGTGATGATTTCTGGCTCTGGCTCTCCTGCTGGTTATGAGGGCCCTGGTTGCCCATCATCATTAACTGGTCGTACTGATTTGGTCTTACACTTCCTCCTTTGCACAGGGGCGACTGCTGCTGGCTGTGGTTGTCCTCGTGGTTCAGCTGAAGCCTGGACGGTTGTAACATCCATGGGTTCCACTGCTGCACCATTGGACTCACCCTCTTTGGGGCAGGGAGAGGGTTTTTCACTAGCTGAGGAGGTATATTCCCTTAGCACCTGGCATATCTCCTGGCGCATCTCCTGCATCCCCTTCACCAGTACCCCCACCCAGTTCGGCTAGGCCATTTCTGAGGTGGGCTGTTGGGCAGTATCAGGCTGTGGGGCAGGGTCTCTAGTGTCTGGGGCTGTGTCAGGCTCTGGGGCTGGATCTCTAGTCTCTGGGGCCATGTCAGGTTCTGGGGCAGGATCAGGCTCTGGGGTAGGATCTCTAGTCTCTGGGGCTGGTGTCTGGGTAGTTATCCAAGCCAATCTCAGCTTATCCCTGAGTGCTAAATAGAGTAGGCCTACCAGCACCAGTTGGTTAGTACCCAGAGGAAATCTAAACCCTTCGAAAATTGGTGGGGTGGGTCCAAAGAACTTGTTGAGGGGTTGGGAGAAAACTTCCCCTGATGTCATTTCCTCACAAAAGGTACCATTTTTAACATAACCCCAAAAACATGCACTTAGTGTGTGATAGCCGTTTATCCATGTGCCCACATTCCGGAGGAAGTTAAAAACCTATGAATTCCTCACCTTCTTGACCCATAGCGCAAACTGGATAACAGCAATGGTAGCCTTAGTCAGAAGACCCATGTTTAGGTAAGGAGCTGCAAAGGGGAAGAACATAGCCACGGCCACCTGCCACCCGAACCAGGATAAACTAGACCACATAGTGCTGCCTAACAAGGTTCCTATATCTGGCACACAAAATTAAGTTACTCAGGAACTGTTATTCCTTTTTCACCCCTTTCTCTTAATGTCCTCAGGCGCCACATTGGGTGCCAAGATCCTGCAGTACACCCAAAATTTACTGTCATCTGCAGGAAAATAAACCTGTGCAAAAGAAATGAGAACTCACAATGCAATCTTTTTATTTCCAAACACATTTATTTCACTTGCTAATTTCTAGGTTATTTTTCTTTGAGCAATAAGTATTCTATAGCACCCAAGTTGTTTTAAACATCTTTTCTAACAAAAAAATTTAAATTTTCTGAGCCCTCTTGTTCTCTGAACAGTATTACACTGCATCAAACTTTTCAGCAGGCATTTTCACACATCTGCACAAATGTCAATAAAACTAGAGATATAAGGGCCAACAAGAGATGCTTTTGAAAATTTGAACACTTCTGCAATAGTTTAAACATGGACCAAGGTAGATTTTGTGCCTGCATTTGTGTTTTTTGGGGGTGGGGGAAGGATTGGACACATAGATGTATGTTTGTGATGCCTGTTTAATAATGCTGTATTAATTCCATTTGGTGTCATCAGTCATACTCTACTGCCTGTCCCAGCTCTCCCAGACAGTTCAGAGACCTCTAATTAAAAATATGTGTTGGAAAACATGTAGTTACTCTAGGTGCCGAATCAAATCAAACAAGTCAAATATTCATTTTTGAACTAGCTTAACTTTTCAGGGTGGTATCTTGTGTCTGTTTTGCAGTGCATACACACATGGCTATAACAATTGTAACTGTGTCAAGTTTTCTGGTATTAGTTGTCAGCACTGTATACCTGATACTGTGTATGGGGACAAAATACATGTCAGAGAATGAACTTGTGAGTAATAGGAGTAGCTGTCTCTTACAAGCAAATGCAAGTGCCTATATAACATATCCAAGATCTCAAAACACTTCAAAATACTTTTGACAAGACATGTGCAAAGCACTCAGTAAAGTGGTGAGTTTTACTGTGTCCCTCTGACATCCTAATACATGCAGACATGGGTCTTTACCGTTAATGCTAGAATTAATGCCCTCCCATCATCTCTTCTCTACAAGTTATGAACTTCAGTTTTGTTGTAGTTTAAATTTCACCTGAAAGACTTAATTGAATTTATAAGCAGTGGTGTTCAGATTCTATCTGAAAATTAATACCTGCAAAAAACCTCTTTAAATTTCTAGAAAATGGGAATAAGTTTGCGAATGTTTCCACTATTCCATCATCCTTTATTTATTCAGGTGCTTGTTTTCAGGTTGCTACCTACTAAGGGCATCTTAAGCTCAGTTATTTGACTTCAATCAATTCGTTGCCATGGAAACAGTAAGACATAGCTTTGGGCATCTTCTGGGCCAAATTTTAGGTGAAAGTCTCAGTGGGAAAATTGTCATTGTGAGACAGTCAAGCTTCAAATCAAAGCCAAAGGATCACAGCTTAACAAAGGACTTTAGACAGATCTGGCTGGACTTGTCTCTTTTGATAAACAGGGACTTCTAACTCATGGAGGAGTTGGGATTAGCCATGGATAGAGCAGACAAAAACACACAGGACCTTGTAAAAAAGATCTTAAAAGAGACAATATGCCAAAGCATATCCATACTGATCTAAGCAGGAATGTGGTGTGGAATGATGTTTGTTTGCATGTATATAGTGTTTCATTTGTGTGCTTGTTGACCCATATGTAGATATTATTTCCATTATTCATTGCATTGGCTTTTCTGTTATTCCCTCAAATATTACTAATAATAGCAATAATTAAGGCATTATTTTTCCTACTAAAGAAACCCAAAAAACATTATCTTAATAGAACTTGCTTTCTTGAAGAAGATATATAGGTTAATGTGGTTAGAGCCTCCTGAAATGCTGCTCCATTTCAGTACATGTATGAGGGATCAGGGAGTGCACTCAAGCTGACTTGAGCAAAGGGAACTGTAGGTCTAGTAGGGAAGTTTTTTGTGCACTACCAAAACTCTTTTAATACTTCTAGTTCCTGCACCTGCAGGAAATACTGTGTCATCTGCCAAAACCCAAATTTCAAGGATTAGCTAATAACATTTTCTTTGAAAAAGAGAGCTGATTCTTAACCAGTATCGTCAGTCTTTGAAGTCTCCGTAATCTATTTTCCCTGGTTGCTTTTAATGAGCCTTTGAATGTTACTCCGCAACTTCTTTTTTTTTTTTTTAATTTGGTGGGGGAAGGGAATATGCACTCACTTTTCTCCAAAGAATTTAAAAAATTCATTATTGCAAATAACTTTCACAGTGCCAAAACACTAAGTTATGCGGTATCCTTTGAGTGCATCTATGGTAAATAAATCACAGCTTTGCTGGATTCTCCATCCAAGAGGTTAATGAGATGTAGAAGAAAATCCCAATTAACTCATATCTGAGTCTCTTTTTCTTCATGTAGGCCAGCTATCAGTGGAGTTTCTTCTGATTCTCTTTGGTATCTATACTATTCTCTGCAGTACTCTAAATGACTACATGTATGTCTGTGCTATGGTTTCAACTGTGTTTACAAAATTAGCACAGCTAATGCTAAACTAGTTAGCTTTGGAATCTGTAAAAGGTAAGCAATAGCAGCAGGGAACTCAGATGTGACTTTTACGTTCAACTTTTACAGTGGGTTTTACAGCTAAACTGCAGTTGATACTAAAGTAGCAAGTTCCCTGATCTCCATTGCCATGCCTCAGTCCTTGCTCTGAGTACATAGCCTGGCTTGTCCAGCATGAGTCTCCACTGAGGCTGCCTTATTTTACATTGATTTGATCCCAAGAAATATATACCTGGGTCTCTCCATCAACCAGACACAACTTCCCCAAAGCTGGACAGCTGCCTCTCATGCTGGCTTGCAGCCCACTGCCAGGAATACACTTGCAGACACGTGCTGCAGTTGTGCTGGCACAGCTGTGCACATCTCCTTCCCAAGGCGTGGAGGGCTCCATCCCCTCCGAGACACATCCCAGCTGAGGCTCCCAGGGTGGCAGGGGAAGAAGGCATTGGTGGGGGGTTTCAGCCTCACAAGTTGAGGCTGCGTTCCTATACTGGGGCTGTGGACTTGACTCTAATCTTGCACTCTTGAGACCTAACCTTCCCTCTGCAGGCTGCTGTGCCTGGCAGCCCCAGCCTCCCTCCGCAGTTCTGTGTGACTACAACCACAGACTCTCTGTTGACGCCTCCAGAGAAGAGTGAACAGGCCCCAGCCTGTGCAACTTCTTCATTAGTGTTGCTTGAAGCCATAATTAGATAATATGAGAGGGTTTTCCTCTTGCCAGCAGACAGACTTAATGTACAAAATCTGAAGTAATAATTTTCGGCATATTGCACCTCAACTATAAACAGGATAGGACTGGGGTTTTTTTCTGTATGCAAGGAAGAAAGCCCATTAGGCAGAAAACAGAAAGAGCAGACATAAAGGTGGGCAACTGTATAACAGCTCTGTTTATCCTTAAAATAAATGCACACCCTAATGACATTCCATCATTTAACGTATTTCTGTATCTCTTTTTAAAACCCCAAAGATGTATTTTCTCCACCATATTTTTCTGGTTTAAGAGCAGATGACTAATTATGCTTCTATAAACCTTGCCTTCCTTTGAAATAGTAATCACTTACTTTGTCAGACTTTTCCTATTATGGTGCATTTTCAGAGTACTTAGAGTACTAATTGTTGTTAAACAAAACAGGAAGCTAATTTGACTGGCCAAGATGAGACCACAAGTGGTCTCCAACTAAAAATGATTTATATCAGATGAAGATTTTTCTTAAAAGCTGGGCTGCTGGCCATACTTCCAGCACTAGTACTGCCACATGGAGGAACTATTCAGCCTGCTCAAGGGTATGAACCAGCCTTCAGTGCTTTATGGTAAGATTTAAAATATTAGTGTTTAGGGTACCTTTCCCTTCTGCTAGTGGAGAACTGGAAGTACCGCCAAGCCACTGAGCATAAAACTACTCCTCTTGCCTCATTGTGGACAAAGACATGGAAGAAAGAATTAGCCCACCTACAAAGTAATTATATAGCTTTTGTTATTTTGATTTCTTTCAAAATCAAAGAGTTACTCCCGGCAGAGAAAGTTTATTCATAATGGAAATCATACAGCTGGAAAGAGTACGTGCAGGGTAGCATGAGCTTTTGCATTTACTTACCCCAGTGGTATTCAATCCTAATTTGCTCCATTTTTTGCTATTTTGGACTCCTGGAACACAGGTTTTCCAATAAATTAAACTTCTGACACCCTGAGCTGGAATATGGCCCGTACACTGTAGGCCAGAGCTTGCAATACCCTAATGCACTCTCCCTCATGAGTTTGGAAACTCATCAGTTTGATGAAACCAACCTGACTCACTCTTGCTCTTCCTCTGCTGGAATCCACCACAGTGAGCACAAGGCAGGAGCTTGGCTAAACCCCTGGGGGAATGGCTGGCATGAGGCACTGCTAGGAAACCTGTGATGTGGACTGAGCCTCCCCTCTCAGCACTGCAAAGTGAGCGAGCTCGGCGTGCTTGGCTCTCCAAGCAGCACCCAGTGCTGAGTGAGTTAAGGTCATGCCACAAGAAAGAAAGGTACAGGCCAGGCAAACAACCACCCAACCAAACTAAAATTCCTTGCCCCTTGGAGAAGCAACAGAAAGTGTGGAGACACTGACCTGATCTAGCCTTTCCCAGAGTATCTCCTTCTTCAGCTCTTCATCATGAGCAAAAGGGGAAGTGACATTTTACTGCCCCTGACTTGGTGACATGAACCTCAAGCTGGATTGGCTCCAGAATACAGAAACTTCAAATTACTTTCACCTTCAGACTGTATGACAGAGAGTTAGGACTTGTTCAGCATGCAATCTGCACATGCCAAATTATTTTGGAATGTGTAAAAACGTGTGTTGTTAATAGTGGATAAAAGCTCATCTGTGGATGATGGGGTTTTCACATTCTGTTCCAAATAAATCTTCCTTTCTCTACATTACTGTACTCCCACTGTCCTGATACAGGCAAAATGTCAGCTGAGGTCATATAAGTCCTGACTCAAGACGGCAGACTTGGCTTGATGTGCACAAACTGCCTGATGCCAGCAGGCAAAATTAAAGAGAACAGTGAAAATACCCACAACATAGGTTAAACCCCCACTGCTATCAAATCAAGTGCAATTAAGAAGTCAGAGCAACGAAGAGGGTGGATGGAGCTCACACTGGAAGTAAAACATCTTTTTCCCTTCTGTTTCCCTAGAAGTGATTATATTTCTTTGTAAAGAACACAGTTTATTATTTTCTGCTTCTCCTTTTATTGTGTTTTATTAAGATATAACTCTCTGTGTTAACTTTTTGTCATTATGAATGTTCCTACTTTGAACTGTAGAGACTGAATTAACCAGTTCTCTGCACAGTCTGGAGTCAGGTGTCATGGCCCTTCAGCTGAAGTTGCTGGTGGTGTTGCCTCAACAGAGCCTTCCTGTATAGAACAGAGCCTGACTTTAGTTTGAGAGCTCTGTCTTCTGAAGAAGCACCCACTTGCCCTTTCCCAACACAGAGTGGCACAGCCCACATGGCAGAATCTAGTTTCCCTGAAGTCCAGCTTGGAGCTGGATGCCACTCTGCTGTGTTGTGTTCTGGTATGGAGTCTGGGAAAGGTATCCCAGCTGTCCTCTACACAGCTCCTTTCTTCTGAGATGACAAAATGAGCATCAGTATTCTCTAGGATAATGGTGTAGATATTTATACCTGTCATACTAGAGCTGTTGGAAATGTTTAATATGTTTCAGGGGACCCTGAAATTTGCCAGCAATACCCAACTTCATTTTGATTTGGTCTTGGATTTATTGCACATTCTTAACCACTATTATTTTTAAAGGCTTAAACAGCTTTGGTTTCTTTCTTCCTTGACATCTCCCAGTGCTACCAGTCAATGGGATATACGAATGTGAAACTAATATTGGTATCAAAGGAAATTACAGCATTTGCTGCTCAGGGGGATGCTCCAATGAGGCTTTTTTTCTGACTAGCAATACCAGATAGTAATGACGGAAAACATTGAGTAGGTATGCACGTAACATGAACTTGATAGAGAGATTAGGAAGTTTCCCTATTAAAACAGACATCTCTTGCTAATAAAATTCAATTAGCATGTCAGTCTTGACTTCAGGCACATTTTAAAGGAAGTGTCAATTTAATAATCACTCTTCAGCTTGAAATGTCATCCCTACACTGATTACAAGTAAACTCTTTAACAACCATAATTAGGAGACTTTGGAGAAAGGAAGTTAGCTTGAATGTATGTAATTCTGTTTTTCAGCACCATGTGGAGTCCAGTAATTCCTTTTGCTACAGGTACAAGGACTCCTGCAGGCCCTGTATTTTCCCCACTTAAAGCAATGACTAAATCAGTGGGCTCATAGTTCAAGGGTGAAAAGGTGTGTGGCAATATAAATATTAACAACTACCAGAAAGAGCAGTAGTGAGCTGGATCAGTGTAAGCTGGTGACAGCACACAAGTGCCTGGGGAAATGCAGTTGAACAGGAAAGAGATTAATGCAGAGAAACAGTCACTATTCTAATGCCTGTATGCATCCTCAGCTGGAGGCGTGAGGAAGGTTAGGGAACAGCTCTACTGAGGACAGTAAAATTCTTTTTCTCAAAGAAGAAGGAAAAAATGAGGAAAAAGGGTGCCCAGGCCCACAGGACAAGAGAAAAATCAGACTGCACAGCGTTAGTGGTGATGGCAAACTGGCAGCAACAATGATTTTGTGAGTGTTGTGAGAGAAACAAGGATGAACAGGGAATACTCCTACCCATAGAATACCAATATCTAGTCATATTCATACAGCAACGCCTAGAAGAGATCTGTGGTCTCTTGCATGCTGTATACATTTGTAGAGCTGTTTGTGCCAATAAAGTTTCAGGGAAACAGAAACCAAAAGTAAGAAGATGTGTGTCTCAGTACATCAGCAGTGTGGCCTTCACTGACAGAGAAAGTAATCTCTGTGTCCTGGACACACCATCAAAATTTGAATTACCAGCCTTTTGCCTCACTAAATCCCTCAAAATTAGGGACCCTCTTCAGGAAAAGTATTTCCCAGTAAAATCTTAATGTCCCATGTTTTGGAAATGATTTTAACATTTATCTGCTGAAACAAACTGGCAGGACTGAGAGTCATAAATGAGTAGGTCCAAACTCATAGGGAACTGCCCTGACTGCTATTTTCCTGCCTTATGGGCTTTTACGTTTATTGTGGCCTTATTGTGATCAAGGAAAGTCGCTGTCGGGTCTAAGTGCAGAATGGCAGCTGAATATTGAAGGAACTTTCCAAAAAAATGACAATTTTTCTAGCCTAAGTAGGTACAGGTTTGGGAATGTTTTGTCTGTGACATCTTTGCTGAGAATAAATAAGTGATATATTTAGGGTGGGCTAACATCAGTGATGACAGATTCCACATTATGGCCAAAAGGCCACAACTTCATTAATAAGACACCTAAAGGCACCTTCCTGACAGCTGTGGAAAGAGGAGGAAATGACAATAGCCTACAGCACTCATCAGCCTCTCCTCCCTTTCTGGCACTGCAAAACAAGAGATACTGCAGCAGGCCATAGCAGCCCTGCCAAACCGGGTGAGATTGCCTAATCCCACCTCCCTGCTTCCTGCAGCTTGCTGCAGCAGGAAACCAGATCACTTCTTATCTGCCAATGGCTCTGCCCTCTGTCTCCATCGGCAGGAGTATTCCCTAGCTGGTGTTGCTGTAAAGTCCCACCTCAGCCAGGCTATCAGCAGCCAGTGGGAGCCAGGGAATAAGTCCGGCAGTGGGAAGGGGGTGGGAAGCTACACAAGAGTTACTGTGCGCTATGACCAGGCGCCTGCTACCACCAGCAGCACCAGTGGGAGATCAAGCAGGACCTTTCTTTTACTCTGTTAGCCCACTCTTCCACTCCCACATTGTATGTGTCTTGAAAGCAAACCATTGCCTTTCACCAACATGGGTGAAAGCCAATGCCATCGACAGCAGCATCCCAACCTAAATTTATAGCAACTAACACAGTGAATCCAGCTCATGCACATGCAAGACAGCAGTACAGTTCAACATGACATTTTTCCTGCCATAAATAAATACACAAGGAATCATTTCACCTATTTATCTCTGTTCATGACTCATATTCTTTCTGACATGTCTCAATCTCTAAGGTCAGCAAGCGCTTCTTGAAATCTAGCAATGTGGTTGGTTGGTCCAGGCTGATATGTTCACAAATTAATACTCTGGGTCTTGAGGTTTAACTCCAGCCAAGAGAAGCCTCCAGTCAGTGCAGAGGGATTGGCCCCTCTGAGGGGCACTTCACAACTGAGACAACATTCAAAATCCCCCATGGAAGGTATTTTTCCTCTCCTTTTGCTATAAGAGACTTCAAAGACCCATTGCGTGAAAATGAGGCTAACCTTTGGGACTGCTCCCCTCTTACCACATCTGCTGTTGAACAGACATACCAAGAGCAATCCTGGGGGCAGCTGAGAAGCTACTTAATTTGGATTTGCACCACACAATATTAGTGATAAAAAACACATAGTAAGTGCATGACTGAGGCTGACTCCCCAGCACCTGCAAAGATAGGAGCTGTGTTCTGACCAGAGGAAAATGAAATTGTATTTCCACTTGCCTGGTAGAAAGTGCCAGTGCCCCTCACCCAAGCTGCATGTGGAGTCTGTTCTGCTTGCAAGGAAAAATTAAGAAAAATGCAACATCTAGACTTGTAGAGGGAAGGACAGTAATGCTACAAACCTGCAAAATGACAATATGCTAGCTATGGTGGAGATGGACAGACTTGGCAGAACCTTCTTTGAACAAGTTCATTCCTGTGTAGTTAGGTGCTGTATGTCCTGTACTCAAGCCACACAATTGTCATGGGACTAGTAGTGTCTCTAAGTAAGCTGTACCTTTCCAAGCATAGGATAAAAAGAGAGACCATGGAGTCTATGTAATAATGTGAAGTAGTAATAACAGACCGGGAGAAGTAAATGAAGAGCAAGCACTGGGTTCTAGTAGCTTTGTCGAGGTTGAGTAGAGATATACTGCTGGAATCAAGTTTACAAGGGAAGGAAGAGAGCCGCACAGCTCTTGTCCTATCTGAGCTGATCAGAGAGTAGGTGCTATTGGGAGGCTGTGGTAAGGTGCAATCTAAAATCCTGCCCCTTGCAACTTTTACCTGTTACCTATGGCTCAATTCACTGGCTTATCATGTGCCTGAGAGAGAGGCTGAATGAGTGCCCGAGCTGATTTCCTCAGAGGTATCTCCTGCCCCTGCCTGGTGAATGCTATACTTCTGTTTCTTGGTCCTTTTCTTGTGATCCCACACCAGTTTGGGTGGCTGCTGCTCTTTCTGAAGCTTTAAGACTTAACAGTGCCCCCCTGCTTTATGAATCTCAAGTGAAATATTAAAATAACTTTCAGTGGCTTATAAAAAAGGTATCATGACTCCGCCAGGTAGGAAGAGCAGTACACACTCCATTACAAGAGATAAAAGCCTCCCCACTGCAGAAGAAACTCAGGAGTATGGGGTACAAATACCTCAGTGATTTTAGTAGTGGCTCATCTTGGGTCCAAGAAATATTTTTAGTACTGATTGAGCATTGTCCCTGGACCTGTGGCAGCTCTCACATCCCTGCTTTCTCCCACTGGTTCACACCTGAACATCAAGCCCTCCAGGAAGCGTGGGGAAGTGATGCTGAGATTGGGATAGGCTCTGTGTCTTCCTCCTTGCCCAAGCATAGGGCTGGGACACATTTCAAGCCAAGTCAGAAACCTGAGCTAAAGACCTGAGCTGACTTTGTGTCATGGTGTGTTCCCCTTTCCAGAGGCAAAGCATGAAGGCACATGAACAGTCCATGTCAAAAGCCAGCACTAGGGCCAGCAACGTTCATCAGCTCAGACTCTGATCTCTGTGAAAGCAGCTGTATCCCCCCTGTGAACCTAAGCTTGTCCCAGGAGAGAGTCATTGCATCTGCAGAGTGTGGGGTATGTGTATCACCAGGCTGGCAGTGATGCTCTCTGCAACTCAGGCTATTTGACCAGAGGTAATTAAAAGCTGCCTCTATGTGGTCATGTAATGACAGGCTGTACAACAACACACAAGTGCAAGGATGACAAGTTAAGGTCAAATGGGCAAACAAGCTGCTGTTTCCAAACTGGAATGCCTGCATTTGCATCTGCCCGGCTCTCCTTTTACAGTACTTCTTTCAGTGGTATTTACCACCAATAATTTAGAGTCTGTGTTCAGATTTCATGCCTGCTTATTAGGCACGTTCACCTTTCAGGAGTGTATGTATGCAAGCTGAGCTGTGTTGCGTCAGAAGCAGTGCTCCTTGTCTGACGGGAACCCAGCTTTCCCTGACCCCTCCTAAGAAGCCGGTGCCCAAGTGCCTGCACCTGACTTCAGGGAGTGCAACAACCTCCGCGGTGCCCGAAGAGGTGACACCAGTGGGTGGGCACCACCCTCCCGCAGCAGTCGGGCCTTGCTGAGTTGGGTTCCCTTCTGCCCCTCGAGACGGCTTCTCTTCTTCTGCGCACCTGAGCAGTGCTCCCGCCGGAGGGGAGACGGGCTGGGCCGGAGCCGAGGAGGCAGAGTCCGCCCGAAGCAGCGGTCCCCGCCCGACAGGGGCCGCCGGTGCCTCCGCCACCCTCGCACCGGGCCCGCGCCGCCGCGCCCGCCCCGCAGCGCCTCCCCGCGGCGGCGGCAGCTCGGCACCGCCCCCG